>NC_089879.1:9570000-9765000 GCF_040182565.1 Anser cygnoides | reverse complement strand
AAACCTGTTTGGGAAACAGCTGTGCACAAGGAGAAGTAAAATGCTGTCTGCAGTCTGAGGGGCAACTCAGGGTCTATTTGGGAACAGTCTGCTTTCCCTGGACAGCTTTAATTTTATAAAAAATACCCTTCGTAATCTATAAATGCTGCTTTTTCTGTGGGGTTAACTGAGAGGAGCTGTGGCAACCACTTTTGGATGCCAGCATTTTGGGGAACTGCTGTAGCCTTATCTTGCAATTCTGGGGGTGCAGCCTGGATTTTTATGAAGCCTTGACATTATCACAACACAAGATACTATATTTCAGTTCTGAGTTATCTTAGGAAGGATGTTGTCTCTACAAGCCAATGTTAGGTTTCTCACTAGGCAGGTGCCTATTCGTTAATGTGGCGCTAAGGAATATATGAAGGGAAAGAATTATCTGCATATCTGTCCTGCAAGAGAGCAGTGTTAGGAAAGGGAAATTTTATGCATTTTAAAATGTCTTAAGCAGTGTTGAGCCATTAAAAACTGAACAGGAAAGGGGGCTGCCTTCTTGTGGCCAGAGAGGTCAATAATAACTCCAACCTTGTGCTGCCAGCTTTATGGTGCTTACATCCCACTGGCTGCCATGTTGTGACTGCTGTCCTGGACCAAACCCAAAGAAAACCTTCTCTTGCTGTTTCGTTGTTCAGTTGCTTTCTCCATTCACACCCAGGGCCTCGTCCAGTCAGCGTGATCCCCAATACATATGATCCCTGCTTCTGTGGGTTAAATGAACTTCCCAATATTCTTCTGTACTCAGCTTAGTAATGTTGCCTCATCCCTGAGCTGTGTTCCCTGCTTGCATGTATTTGCTTGTACATATTGCCTTTATTGATACTGCTTGCAGGAGTTGCAGTCAGGCATGCCTACCAACACAGCAAAAAAATACGCCCAGAATTTCCCACACAACTGAAGAACTAGCTTATGAGTAAAACTAATAGTTAAATTTGTTTAGTAGAAAAATTTTTTTTTACTTTGCTCTGTCTCATTTGATGCATTTGTCTTTCAGTCCCCCTGGTAACTTTGAGCCCATCGACCAAATTCAAACAAATTTAATACAAGAGTAGGGCTCTCAAACATTTCTGTAGGTTTCAGGAAAATGAGCAGCCAAGAGGAGAGGAGTCCCACTGGTGTCCCTACCAAGAGAAAGGCTACAGCGTGACATCCACCCAAATTGGACACCACCTGGGAGGGAGAAATTACAAATGCCTCTCTCCCCGGGAAAAGCTCACATCCCATTTAGATACTAGAGAATCCAACCCTGAGGAAACAAGGCCTCATTAGTGTCATTGCCCGAGGAACTGCTTAATTAAAGGACAACAGAGTTGAGAGCATTGTTATGTAGGCCTTTGTTCCTTACACCTGGTCATTTCCATTGATGTAAAATGCCATCTTTCTGATCTGGTAGCATTTTGCACCCACTTTAGACAAGTATTCGTGGCCAGCTGAGAAGGTGCAGAGAAGGGAAGAATCAGACCTTTATTACAGGTAATTACAGCCTCACCTAGCCATCAGGTGGAGGGCGTACACCACTATTAGCCAGTACTCCCACAAAGAGAACAAAGGCTGGCTGGAAAGTGGGAGCCACCCAGGGAGCATCCCTGTGCCCAGCTACACCACTCTCAGGCGACAGACATGCTGGGGAGGTCATGACCATAGGCTCCTGCATCTCTCAGCCTCCTGTATGTTTTCCTGGTTTTAATCCAGCTTGATTTAGCATTACAGGTGAAGGCCATGAGATGAGGAGACTAAATGAGAAACGGTTCCATAACCGACGAAATCAGCTCTGAGTTAAAATGCTAATGGAGGTAGGGGGTAGCTATCAAAGCTTGTCTCAGCAACTAGCCTAATTCTGTTTTCAAAAGCCACTGTTGAGTGCTTTTGAAAATTTTATCCTAGATGCTTGGCTCAAAGACCTTAACCAATGATTTTTTTTTCTCTATCTGCTGTTCGAAAGCTAAATATAAACCCACATTATTGAACAAAACCCTAACAAAACCCCTGTTGCAGGTCTAGAAAAATCTTTACACAGAAAATTGAATTATTGGAGACCAGCATCTAAAGTGTCATTTGGTTTTGGATGCTTCTTTGTTTTGTGTACACAATTTGGCATACAGAAAAATGTTATTTCCAACAGCAAATATTTGCCTTCTGTTCTTTTCATCTTCTCCTATTTGCCTTTTCTTCTCCTGCCCTCAGAAAGCCAGGGCCTGAGTGTTTCTGTACGGGTAGCTAAAGTTCCTTTTGAAAATGCAGATTAGTCTAATTTATCCATACAAGTATGTGCATATGTGTGTCTACTGTTTGTCTGGAGAGAGTCTTAATGACTTTTCCGCTGATTGGTTGTGGGACCACAAGTAAGTCATAAAGGTAGCCCGTGCCTCAGTTTACCCGCTGCAGCTTCATTAATGCTAACCTTGCTCATGAGGTGCTGTAATGTTTAATATATTGTGTGCTCTGTAATCCCTGGATTAAATGTATTATGTAAGTGAAAAGCACCTATTTGATGTATATGCAAATGCCGCAGTATTATATAGGTAGGAGGGTCATTTGGGTGTAAGTGTAATACAGGCGCTGGCAAAGGGCAAAAGGGATTCCATTGTATTGACTTATTTTTAAAGAGCTTTTTATTTACTGAAATGCTCTGGACACCCAGAAAGAGAGACATTCCTCACTAAGCATGTCTGCTGTTTCATCTGTCTCGAAGCGCTTTGATAAATGGATTGAAACTTGTCGGCTTTTCCTGTAGTTTCTGAGACTCCCTCTGGAAACCCTGTTGAAATGTTATTATGGTAACTTCTTAAAGCGCTTCTTAATGAATTGTAACAGATATCCCTGCGAGTCCCACAGAAGCTGTGAGGACTGTGCTTCCTCTCTTGCTCTGGCAGAAGCAAGGCCCTGAGCCTTGAGAGCTCTCGTCCTCCTCCACCATGTGGAGATCACCACAGGCCTGCGCCATGGAGATCGCCATGGGCCTGTGCCTGGCCTGCCTCGCAGCTGGATGGCCGGTGGGCCTTCAGTGCCGTTGAGCACAGTCATCCCTTTGGTTAGAGGGGAATTCTGTCTTTTAACGGTAAATTGTAGGAAGGATGACAAATTAGCACGGGTTTAAGTGAGCGAGAGTTGATCTTCTCTTTGTTTAGGATGAGGTATTTCAGCTTGAGCTATCCTGAAGCTTGGGCTGGTGACCTGGGTGCCCGTGGGCAGTCTGAGCTCTCACTGCCCACAGATCCCACCTGCAGCCTTTTCTCGGGCAACCATTCATGATGGGTGGAGGTCACCAGAAAATGCCACCATTCATCCACACAGCAGGTAAATGTGGCAGCTCTTCTGAAGCCTGGGGATGACCCAACAGGATCATTACAGCTTCCTGAGGATATCTGCTGAGGAGTCGGGCGGGGGTGACCGACATAGACACGTATGTGGTGTGGAGTTGGAGTGTGGAAGTCAACCATCCTGGAGTCACCTTGGGACCCACTACATTCCCTACCCTGTCACATCAAGCAGTGGGGCAATGAGATGCCATGGTGACTTCTTATTTCCTACTTCCAGCCAACTGACAGGACTCCTGCTCCTCCTCTGCTTTCCCTGGAGCAGGGGGTATGTGACTGGTGATATGGTTAGGTAGGCTAAGGTAGCTTGGTTGTGCTGCATATGGTCAACAGTCCTCATCCTGATGCATCAGTCACTTGAAACACTGAAAGTGTTGGGGTTTGTTTGTTTGTTTGTTTGTTTGTTCATTTGGTAGTGGTGGGTTTTTTTTGTTTTTGTTTTTTGAGTCTTTTCCCTCTGTTTTGCTGTTCGTTTGTTAGTTTTTTTAAGAGTATGAAGTTGATCTATTGCTACTCAAGCTGTCACGAAGTGAGAAATGGCTAAAGGCACAGGTCCAGCAGCATTAACAGCTGTGCCCCTTGCCCTGCCTGGTACGGCTGACACGTGCCTGCAGTAGATAGCACTGGTCATCTCCAGCTTGAAAAATATCAGCATGCCTTCCTCTTGCCTCCAAAAATGAACTTGGGCCATCTAGAGTGAGGTATGCAGGAAGATGGGGGGTGGGGGCTGTTGAAGGAGCTCCTGTTCAGTTTGGCATTGGAGCAGAACTACAAATAATCTAGGTATAGGTCACCTTTCCGTGATGAGGCCTCGGAGGTGACTCCATTACCCTCAGCACATTGAGGCCATGTTTGATTTATGCAGCCTTTTATTTCACTTTTTATTATCATTTTGCATATTAAAATTTGTATAGGCAGCCAGAAGAGAGCAGCATCTACACAATACTCGACACAATGGAGAGGATTAGGAATCAGTGGCTCACTTCTTTGGGACCTGGACTGGGGGGTAAGGGGTGCTAAAGCATCCTTTCTTTATTCTTTGTTTTAAAAGTACTTCCAATTATTCCCTTCTGTGGATCCTCACTAAAATATAATCTATGACCAATACCAATGTCTGATTTCAGTTGCTAGATTCAAAAAATTATATAAAACCAAGGCTACCTTGGTCTTTTTCCTGAGCTGTTCACCTTTGCTTTTAAAGTTTCTTCACTCTTTTCCGTCAGACCAAATATATCAGTGTGCATACATAGGTGATGCCAAGATATGCTTTATTTTTTTCCAAAATAACTTTTGATTTGGGATTTTTTTGGTATTTTAGCTGCCCTTGCATTAAATTCCTCCAATAGTCTAATTCACACTAGGAATGCTCTGGAAATCAAACCTACTAAAGTCATCTCTGTTTATTCCTCCCAAAGTGAAATCATCCATGTCCTCCTGGCCCTCGTGAGATCCTGGAGGAAACTGTCTGCACACACATGTTGACACATCTTTAGTGCATTCCACACGAGCCAGTGAAATTACACTAGAAATATGAATTTAGACCACACCGCGTGTGTGCGCTGGACTGTTTGTATAGTGTACACACACACATGCCCCAGCAAACACTCTGATTTAAATTTCAGAAAAAGCCATTCAAGACACTGCTGTGTAATTCACTTTATGACTGTACACTGTATGCATTCCTAGAAAACGAACGTGTATTCTGTGAAAGTTCCCACTTTACAAAAATATTTGACTTGGGTTTAGGTTTCTTTTTTTTTTTTAATATTGAGGGTTTTGAAATCTCAGTAATTGTCACGATTACTGTGTGTAATAGAAATTAGAAGGAAGCCTGGGTTTTGGCTTTGAAGCTACCAACTTCTAAGAGTACATTTTTTAAGTTTTCTTTTTAAGGTGCTTCTTCATGCCTCAGCTAAACTTTCCCCAGATTACGTGTTAGCTATGATAGCTGTTCTATAGTTAGATTTTAATCAGCCTTAGTACACAGTAATGTTAAACACTGAAAGAGCTACTAATTAATCGCCTTTCTGTATGTAACAGAGAGATAAATATCCATCCCGGAGGAATTGTAATTTCATGGTTTCTAATGATGGTTAGATTACATTATCTGGATCACTTAGGCTGTGGGTGTCATAAAAAATGCTCAAAGTCATTTATATTCAGTTTAATTTTTTTTTTAACTTTGTAAGCCTGAGAAAATAATGCGGTGTTAGCAAGTCTGTTTCATATTTTAGTTAAATATACCTTTGTTGCACTGACTGAATGGATTCAGATGACAGTGACAAACTCAGTTCTTTTCTATTTAACATGCACCCTCAGCAATCAAATTAACAATGTACAAATCTTCATCAGGCTTCTGCAGAAGAGTCTGTTGAATTCTGCAGTGTTGTTGAGCTTTAGAGGAAAAAAAAATATTTTTGGATGTTCACTTGAAGCGATGCTAATTCTTGCATCATTCTGTAAAGTCACAGTTGTATGTCTTGAAACAAGCGTTAACTGGACTTTGGGTTTTTATCAGGCTGCATCTCAAATAAAATACTGCAATCCAACAACTCTTTCAGCAGTTTGTACCTCTCATTTTCCCGTCTCCACTCTTAACTGATTGGAGTCCACGCACAACTTGTGTGCCTGCACATCTGTGTCCATGACACACTTAGATTTGGTAGCTACAAAATGTTGAAAAGAAAATCCTAGTCCATGTGTGTAATAGCTAATAGTTGCATATTTTGAAGTTACACTCATTCATATTTAAAAGGCTGAGGCTTCTTTGAACTGCTGTGTTGGAGGGGGAAGTTAATTGTTTCTGAATGAGGATGATACTCCCTTTCCATATCAATTATGTGTACCGCTCCAAATTATCAATAATGCTCATTTCCAGTCCCCATCGTTTGCAGTTTCGCAGTGGGCGAGTGCACTTGCAGAGCGCTGCCCGAGCTGCGGCTCCATCCTGCACCCACCGGGAACCAGGGGAGGGAGGCAGCCCCGGAGGAGCAAGGTGAGATACAGAAATGTGATATATTTCCAAGAGAGGGTTTGTCATCAGTTAGCTAAAATTGCTTCTGAAGTTTCGCTGGCAACTGTTTTACATGTCTGACTTGGTGACTAAGGAACTGTACTATCTTAATAGAGAACTCCAGAACTTCAGAAGGGTTTCTTCTTGTTTGAATGCACAGCACAATGAATTTGTACCCACAGAGCATTCACCACTTACATTTCAAAACCTACAGCACACTAAACGTGAAACTTTTGTTCAAATTTCAAGGATTTTGATAGCCCAAGTGAATAGACACTGCCTATTGATTTTTCCCTTACAATGACTCTTGGATAACCTATTTTCTCATTTATTTTTAACGACAGCTCATGAGATTTTACAGCAATTCTGCCCAACCTCCTAATATCAAAATCCCTCCTTGACCCTGAAAATTGTAATTCTGCTATAGATCACAGCTGCTGAATATTACCTTTTACTAAGCTGGTTAAATAAAATATGTCCAAATCACTAGATCCCACAGGCCATGACTGCAATTCTAATTATGCAGGGTCTGTATTTCTGCTCTGCCGTACAGAAGAGCACATCTCTCTCTGAGTCCACACCAAAGTGTGGGAATCCAGAATATTGGTTCTAGTTTTGAATTAAAAAAAAAAAAAAAAGTTACACTGCTCTTCAATGATTTTCCTGTAAAACTTTTACAAGGGAACCAAACGCTTTTGATGTGTTCCGTACAATAAAATGCTGTGTAAGTCTGGAGGACAGAAGCATGTGGCGAGAATTTTCTTGTGACTGGGGGATGGGTGTATTTGATGTGTACCCATTTCAAAATCAAAAAAAAAAAAAAGTCTCTCACTACTCTTATGCTGCATATTCTGCACAATGGCTTGGGAAACCAATGTAAGGAAACTAATTCTGGCCATTAAACATATCCTCTCCCCTCCCACTGCTTATTCAAAGAGTGATCACATGCTCCCTGCTGCAAGTTACACCATTATAGAATTTAGATATGGAAGAAACCTATTAGATTAGCCGTTCCACCTACTGATGTGGGATTGTTCCCTGGAGAACTTTATTCATTAGTGGATCACAGCCTAACCTTGTGGGCACACTGTGCCAAGACCATCTTGGTTTTGTTCTGGTTTTTTTTTTTTTTTTTTCCCCTCTCCTTCCCCTCTGGTGCTAAGAGAGCAGCTGAGGGTATGGTTTGGTAGGGAGTATGATGGAGAAGATGGGATTCTTTAGTTTCATGGTCAGACTGGTGGTTCGGATGCTTACGTATTTAAGTGGATGATTAATTTGTGTGCTTTTTAAATTAGTATCCAAGCCCAGAGGACTAGATGAGGATGGGAGTGGAGGGAGAGCCTTATTCACTGTAAGACCTTCTGGAGCTCAATGGTCTTTTACAGTAAATTGCCTTCATGGCTTGCCCTGATTTTGCAGTATCCTCAGATCTAGTCTCCATTTTGCTTTCTCCATTCACTCTTTTTGTGAGCAGATGGAGACAAAGTTTTAATTGCTTGTCTGCCAGTGGAGGCAGCTTGGCATTTTTGTGCTTTTCCAGGACAGAAAGTTTTTATTTCAGTTATTCTAGGGCCTGATCCCATAAAACCCTGCGCTTGGCGTGCTGCATGGTTGTGCCCGTTACTGGGGAGCTTTCAGGTGGGTTTTGTACTCCAGACCTTTCACTTCACCTTCTGTTTGGTACCTTTTTGTAGCAACTTCTCTTGTCCAGAATCCCTCTGAGGACCTTGGTGCCAGCCAGTTCTGTAACTAGCATCTCAAGCCTGTTCCTTATTTAAGTTAGTTTGTTTCCACCACGCGGGAGCTGCCAGTTATCTACTGTTCTGACCCATGTGGCCATGAGCCCAGCACCCAGGTGCAGTTGTGCCTTTCCTCCACAGGCCCCCGCCATGCATGGACTACCCCCTCCAGGCTTCCGCAAGGTCCCCAGAGGTGAGTGAAACCAGGGTCCAGAGAGGTGAGTCCACTAGCTGACATCTGCTGACCCCAGCAGGGACCAGCATGAGTCCTGCAGAGCCCAGACAAGGCACAGGGAGCCATCACCAAACAGAAGGCCTTGCATCCTTTGGAGATGCATTCCCCCTTGTCCAAGGGCCTGGTCCTCAGAGCTTTCCTTCAGTTAACTGAGACTGGGAAAAGCGTGAGGAAGAGGAGCAAAAGCAACCACTTCTGTGCTGCCGATCCAAAGCTCTGGTTTCCGCCCTCAGAATATAATAAATGGCTGCTGAGTTACTTGACATGGAGCTGAAGTCTGTAGGGTGAATTTTCAGAGCAACGCACAGGAAATTATATGCACAATTACTGTTGTTAACAGAGCCTGGGCATGTAACTCCCTGCACAGCAGGCTGGAAATCTTCCCTGTGCATGTTTAATGGGGTTTGGGTTGCTACATTCCTAGGGCTGTGTCCCTTTTCTAATGCCTAGTGTCCTGGATGAAACAAAGGAAGTACTGAATGTAAAAGAGATTTTATTTTGTTATTAAAATAATATTCTCTTGATCTGCAGTCTCCCTCTAATGCCAAATAACTTCTTGCCTCACTCGGTGATCCCTTAACCTTTCTATTCTGTGAGAAAAAAAAAATGTGGCTTAATTTATTTATTTCTTCTTCTTCTAAATGTATTCCACATAACCTGCTCATCGATGTTCATACAAATGAGCATATACGTGTTCATACAGGCAGCACAGTTATTCTAGTGATGGATGTTGTTGAAATAAGTGTAGGTCATAACACAGAAAATATTTATCTAAATCTTAATGCATAAATGCCTCTGAGTAAATAATATATTTGCACATCTTCATAAGAAAATGAATAGTATGTGCCATTTCACTAAGCAGTCATGTATTTAAAATGTCTCACTGCTCAGGAGGTTATTAATGTGTTATTTAAACTTTACCCTATTGTAAACTAGGAAGGGTTTGTAAATGTGGGGTTGTGTTTTGCTTCCATGCTGTTTACTTATTTTTATGTATGTCAATTGTTTTTCTTTCCCCTGAAGAAGGTTATCTCCTGCACCTAGATCAATTCAAATGGACTTTAATTAACTTTGATAAAAATTAAATTACTCCTTTAACCTGGTAGTTTTGCAGCTAAAAGGAGCTTATATTTTCAGCTGCACAGTCTTATTGATTGAAATTTTCTCCTACCCAAGTTATGCTTGACTCCAGCTTTCTGCAAGGTCTTGTAGGAAGAAAGCGAGGTGCTGTAAACTGAGACTAGAAACACCAAAGTAAACACACACATCATATATATATATATAAATACATCAAATACATATACAAGTTTCTAAAAGGTTTCAATCATTCTAAAATTGCACATGATTGCTCTTCAGCTCCCCAAAACGCTTTCATCTATGAGCAGAAAAAAGTGTAGCTTTCTCAAGTTTTGAAAGCATTGTTGGGGCATGTCTAATAGATTTGTCTAACTCTGTATGTCTTGATATATGCAGCATGGTTGGCTGTATTCTCCTCAGCATAGATCTTGAAACTGTAAATAAATTTTTGAAGTAAATAGTCACTAGATAATTGCTTAATGAAGTATCACACACCAGCAGTTTTGAATACAAAAAAAAAAAAAAGTTCAAAACTACTGTGCGGTGTCTCTTTTTATTGGAAATGGGCTTTTACTTTTAAACTTCTGTTATATTTGGAGAGAAGTAATCCCAAGGAAAATGATACCAGTACTAATAGGGAACATACTATCTTTCATGTGGCTATTTTTTTCATGTTTAAGGTTTCTTTGTTATTATCTCAGTAGCAAGACTCTCCACACAGTCTTAGGCAGAAAATCAAAATATGCCTTAAAGCAATAATCTTTTAATAAGTATCAAATGTCTTTCAATGAGATAAAAGAATTCTGTAGCATGCTTATACACACGCACGCACACACACTTCACCATAAATCTTATTTTATACCTTTTCAACAGTATTTCAAGGAGTATATATATATATACACATATATTTAACCAAGACTAAGCCCTCCTCACAAATTTGAGATGATTGAATTTCTAGATGCTAGTAAGATTGGTCTCTGATGCTAAAATTGGTCTCTTCACTTTCTGGGGCTCCTTGTTCAGGGGTCTTTGGAAGGTGAGAGCATCTCCTATGGCCTCGGATGTTCCAGTCAGCCAAAATAGGGGCATCGCTCCAAACTTCATTAAGACACCAGCCTGGAGAATAGAGGCTTTTAGCACTGATTTTTCAGGAGTGCAGGACGGACTGTATTAACATGCTCAGCAGCTCACCCCTGGTTGTGACATTTGTAGTACTTCCTTCACGCCGTTGGAGCGCACGTGCTTTGTGCTCAGATCCTCTCCTCTCTGCGGTGTGAACCAGGAATTCTTCCACCCAGTGGAAAATAAGCTTGAAGGAGAGGAAACAAGCCCAGCAGCTGCACTGCAGAGTGCAGAGCTGCTGTGTCCTCCAGCAAGTTAAGTGGGGCCTTGAGGGAGCGAAGTGGGACAGTTGGTTTGTAAAATGGTGCCTCTTGCACCTCAGCATTGAGTGACAGAAAACTGCATGTCCAACAAGCTGCCTAAGGTTGGGATGTCAAAGGTGTTCTTTTTCCTAATGTTCCTAATGACAAATACTCCTAATTGCTTCTTGCATTCGTGCTTTTCTATGCCTCCTGGCTAAGACATCTGTCCGTAGCCTTTATGGTTCACCCTTTCAATGCTTGGCTTCAGTTGTGTCTGCCTGTGTTTGCTGTTTCTTACTAACTCGACCACCCCATCCTCATCTCCCTGTCCTTCTGTGCCTGCAGAGCCAAACTCAGGTGTGTGCCAGCTGCTTCAGAGACCGAGCCCTTCATGCCTTTCCTGGCAGCCGAGCTGCACGTTGCGCCCCGAGTGAAGGTGAAGCAGCTTTGCTACACCTGTTGCATAAAGATGCTCAACTTTCCTCGCTTTGAGTAACCCAAAGCATGCATGCCACACTGAATATGAAATAGAAATATATCTATTTTTGATATTTCCTACTTATAGAAGCGAAAATGCAGTGAAAGGAAAAAGAAAATGAAACCAAATGTGATTTTTCTCTTTTACTGCGATGGGTCCAAATTTCGTAACTCCTGAGCTAGACCTCTCTTAATATACATGGTGGTGCTAATTTGAGTTGTGAACTCATGATTACTTTTTTTTTTTTTTAAAAAAAAGACTACATATTAGTGTTGCAAGAAGGAGACTTTGAAAGTCTTTTAAGTATCTTTCTCATTAATTTATTTAATCCTCTGATCTTGCCTTCTTTTAAGTTGTTTATTTTTAAAACAGACAAAAGTGAGCTGGGAGGCTTTGTTACTAAAAGAAAGGTTTTTAAAACTGTATGTGATACAAAATAATTAAGAGAATATAAATATAGCTGTAAATAGTACACAGACACAGTCAGAGTGCTGGGAGGGCTTCCTCCACGGGCTTCAAAGGGAATGTGGGCAGGATAGCGTGCAGGTAGCAGACCTCTACTTCACACACTGGCCACAGTAAACCTTTCCATCCTACAAGTTTATTGTCTATGTTAAATATCTTTAAATGCTGCAAGACACCAAAATACAAGTGGAGAAGGTGGAACCAAATTCCTTATCTGATGGAAGCTTTAAATTATTCGTACCATTTTTTTGTTCTGAGGTGTTTCATGAAATTTTTCAAAAGTGGCCTGTGATTGCTGATTCCTGCACTTCAGGGTGCTCAGCTTGGGATACGTAAACAGATTTCATTTTCAGAAAGTAGTTGCTTGGCCGTCTCTGGAAATCAGCTTCCTTCCATGGTGCTTTGAGCTCAGCACACACCCCCACCCCCAAAAAAACCCACACCTGAAGTACCCCAAATCATTCATTAATTTTACAGATTATTTTATCCAGATAACCAGGACAGGGCATGCTTGAATTTTGGATGAAAGAAAACTTAGATGAGCAGGGAAGTTATTCCCCAAGGACTATATCCTTAGTGATACTATGAGCCAGCAACCCCCGTAGCTTTCAGCATCTCTCATGATCAGACTGGATGTCTTTTGCCTGAGGCTGAAAATCTCTTCCTCTCTATAACCAAAGAGATGTTGGCTGTGAGTTATGATTAGTAATAGAGTCCATTTGTGGTGAGGAAGGGGGAAGGGGAGATGATGGACCCAGAATCATAAGATTTTATGTGCTCAGCTCTTTTCCAAACAACCACAGAGGACTGCCCTGGTCTGGGTAGTTCACTACTTAAGGATAAATGAAGAGGGAGCACAGGGAAAATATACGGGAGAATAAACAAGTAAATTATATGTAAGTAGTCTGAATTCTTTATGAGCGGCATAATTGAAATATAGCAGGTTGAAGGATAAGCTCAAGGAGCTGCACTGGTTGAAAGACCGACCACCTGGAAAAAAGATCAAGATTGCTAGGGTGAAATGCTGTCAGAAAAACAGACCTGAACAAGTGCATTGGCAAAACAGTGGGAAGACATCCAAGTGCCTAAGCAGAGCATCGCCGCCCACCTCCTCTCCCCATGGGGTGAGGGGATGGCAGCGCGGTGGTGCTGACAAGAGTGTCAGACGCCCACAGTCAACTCTCACCAGCATGTCTGGGTGAAAACGTTCCAGATTCAGAGGCCCGGAGAGGGGGTAAGTTCTGTTTGGCCGGACTCTAATTGCATCCTTGCATTACTATGCAATTAATTGCTGCCGTGCTCTCTTCAGGAGGACGGAGCATGCCAGCTCCCTCCCCGGGCAGCCCCAGAGGCTGGAGGAGCTCATGGCTCTCCTGCTGGGGGGTGATGGCTCGGACAGCTCCGCAGCTCTGCTGCCAGCCCTGCTGGCAATGCCCATCTTCCCAGGGTGGTGTGCTTTCCTCTCATGGCGTCTTTTCCTCAGCAGGCTTTCAAAGTTTGAAAAATCACACAGAAAATGTAGGGCAGGGAGAAGACCAATTTTCACTGATTTCATGTGTCTTAGGCAAGAGAGGACTAGAGAAAAATGCTAGCACTGTTTTCAGTAACATTTTGTACAGCTGCTTTCAATGCATATCTCAAAAGGAGGCAGTGTCTTGCGAAAAATACATAACTCTGTCAAGCTACAGAGGGGAAAAAATAATTTTGCTCTTGCTTTACAGATCTGAACTACACATTCACATCAGAACTACAGTGAATGATGTGAATAATAGCATAGTAAAGTAACTCAAGTTCCTGAATGAAAGGAAAAGCAGTGTTTAACACCAAGCTGGGATGTGCTCCTAATTCCTAATGTGTCCCTCACTAAGTCCTTGCCTGTTGGGGAGAGATGGAAAGGAGGAGAATGATTTATAACTCTCGCTGTCTGGGATTGCCAGTGTTGGATGTAGCTTCATCACAGGGCCTGGGGTAGAAGAAGAAGCAGAAGAGAAACCTCCCTGCTGCCTCCAGTACCAAGTACCAATTCAGTCCTTTCCAGACTTGCCAGTTTAGCCACAAGTGGGGCACAGCTCTGAGCAGCACGGGGTGCTGGGGCACCCAGCGTGGTGAAGAGCCCTGCTGGCCAGCCTGGAGTGAGGGAGCTCGGCAGCAGGATCATCAAGTGTTTTTTCTGGGCTTTCTCAAAGTCCTAGTGGGCTGGCTCATAAATTCCTTCAGCAGATTCCTTTTATTCCTAGCCATCCCCCCCATCCCTCGGGGAGCAGCTGCTGCACACGACAATTTTGTCAAAGCCTGAGAGTGGCAGACAGCCACTGGCCAGCCCAGAGGAGCGCGTGGCCTCCGCCGCAGCACATCTGGGTAAAAACAGCGTAAACCTGGTTGGGACATCTGCATTTCAACCAGCAGCCCCACCAAGGGCAGGAAGAGCTCGAGGGCCCTGCTCCTCCTCCATTCTGCACCCCTCGGATGAAGCCGCTCTATTCCAAAGGCAAGTGGTATACGAAGAACATGTGCCGTGGCCTGCCTTCAGGTGTTCATTGCCTCCTCTGCCTAGCTGAGCCCTGGCTGGCATTATGGGCACTGAGGAGATATGGGGGAGGACAAGCAGAAGGGTCAGGGAAGATGTCAGGTTCAGGATCTTCTTTCTTTCTTTTTTCTTTCTTTCTTTCTTTCTTTCTTTCTTGTATAGCCATTTGCATAAAAATCATGTCATGCTGAAAAGAAGGACTGTATATGATGTCACCTCAGTGTATGTGACTGGACATACAAAAACCCAAGGTTCTCTGGTTGCATAGGGTGGTAACAGCTGGCATGCAATCTCCTCATGTGAACATAAAAGCTCTCATAGGTCAGGGCTCTGAAAGAGAAGACCCCTTTTACCAGCCAGGCCTTTTTGTCAAGACACAGAGGAAAAAATTTGCTTTATTCTAGTGGTTAAATTACAGCACTTGAAAGTCACCACAATAAAGCATCGTCCTTATCTTTACAGCCTGAGTCACCACGAGGACCCAGTTCAGCCCTTCAGGAAGCTGCTGGTGGCACTGGATTTTCGGCAGGGATTCATGTCACCCTGAATGAGTAAACTGAGTCCTGCTGGTTGAGCTGCTCAACAAGTTATCACCCACAACCTGCATGGAGGACACAGGAAATGTCCTATGCAGAAGCACGCTGAGGTGAGGGGCACTCCTCACCCGGTAGGGGTGCCCAGCATCCTCCCTCTGACGAGTGCTTAAGTGTGAAGAGCTGGTGGACTTGCCAGGGGCTGATGTCTTGTCAGATTGTCTGCTCTGCATCTTCTCTGGAGCCAGTGCACGGGGCTGTGTGGCCATATCCAGGCCTGGGGGAAAGGAAAGGGCTGGGACGTGCAGGTGTATGTGGCACTCGTGTAAGTCGCTGGGCAGCAGAGGCAGGGGAGAGGGGAGATACATCTGGTTAGGCATTGCAGCGGGTTGTTGAACAAGGTGGTGGAGTCACCGTCCCTGGCGGTGTTTAAGGAAAGGTTGGATGTGGTGCTTAGGGACGTGGTTTAGTGGGTAGTGGTGGTAGGGGGACAGTTGGACCAGATGATCTTGGAGGGCTTTTCCAGCCTTAATGATTCCATGCTTCTATAATAGATATGTTCCAGCTGGGCTGGCAGTGGCTGCTGCTCTTCCCCAGGAAGAAGAACTTCAGGTTGCAGCAGGAAGTGAACAGAGCCGGCAGAAAGCATGGGGACAATCAGGAGTATGTGTATCAGGTAGGGGCCTGAGAGCTGATGCGTCTTGCTATGGCTTGGCTTAGTTAATGCAAGTTCGAAATAGGAAAAAACACATGAAAAAAATGAGTCTGGCCTGTTTTAGCTTTCTTCTTTTGGGAGCATTTATTAGCTATTTTTCCTGCTGCATTTTCTCCCAGGCACAAGTTTATATTTGATCTTCTTATGGTGTCGAAGTCCCTTCCACACACGATGAACAGCCAGAGCTAGCCTGCTCTCCTGCCTCGTCACCCTGCTTGGAGCACAACCTTTGCAAGAGATTTGAGGTGGGGTGGAGTCTAGTTTGTCAGGGAAGTGATTGTCTTAGGTTTTGTTTCATGGAAAAGAAAGGAGGAGAATGAGAAGGGACTTAATGTTATCACCCCTCACCCCACCCCACCCCACCCGCTGCCGGTGGGCTCTGAGCCTCCTTACAAACAGCCTGACTCAGCCCAGCAAACTCCAGAAGCTGGAGCACTGGGTCAGTGCAATCCTCCTCCTTTTGTACCTTCTCCAGAAGACACATACATATCCCAGACAGCGACTGTGTGTCCAGAAGGGCTGAGCTGGGCATCTCTCCAGAGGCAAGGCCAAGTTACACTTCATGGACAGAAGGCAATCGAGCCTAAATAACGTTTACCTTATGTTTCTCATTCACAGCCTGCCCTAAATCATTTGTAACAGGGGTGGGGGGGAAGGGGAGGATACTGGGATTGTGCACAACCCGAATGCCAAGAAGTGCTCTTGCCTTCCCTAGAGATGAGCTCTGCGGAGTCCTGCAGGGTGTGATCTCTTATTTGGTAATGTAACGCAAGGAGCAGAAGCACAAGCGACCAGCACAGCAATAGAATTAGATCAGGATATTTGGACTTTGCTGAGGGCCCACACCCAAGTAAGGCACAAAAATACATTCACAAATCTGCACGTGTGTGTACTCATGTAAGCTATATTGATTAAAAAAAAGGAAAGGAATCTCCATTTCAGTAAAGTGATCTGCTTTTGGGGAGAGCAACAGGATGCTGCACTGCACTGGGACAGCAGAACCTGACTTTCTGTGGGAACCTGCGCGAGGTCATTCGTTTGGAGGCTTTTTTAATGCAGTGGTGAAATAAAAGTAGGTGCCACGCTCCCAAGCAGGGCATCTAAGTACTGCTCATATAAAGAATTGTTCAAAAATAACCTACAGGCTAAGATCCAAACTATAGTATCTTGCACAAATAAATTTGCCAGCGTTTCCTTGACTCCGGTTCTGAGAAAGCTTTTGTGTGTGCATGCAAATGTGCTCATGAGAGGGACGTGCAGAACAAACAGGTACCACCTTCTCTTTGGCACTTCTGAATCAATTTATTAAAAGGCTAATGCTTAACCCCCAGCAACAGTTGACAAATTTAGCATAAAAGCAAAGTGAAATCACCTTCAGGAACTTGCCAGTTTGACCATTTAGGAGTCTGAGTGGGTATTGATTTGAGGCGAATACTCTAAAGTTTGCATTACCCTTTGAAAAGTGCTAATGTAGTTCTTGTCACTTTAAATTAACTTTAGATAAGAGGGACTGACAGAAACATGAAGATGTGTGAACTATATTTGACTGATATTCTGTCAAATATTGCATGGGGTTATGATCCACAACTTTTCCCATCTGCTGCTCAAGCCTGAATCATTGAATGCACAATGGATTAATTACCATATTTTGTTCTGATTTCACTTAGTAGTATAAAAGAGACTGAATGTTAAATGTACCCTTACCTGCCTTCTTCTTCTAAGGGTAAGGTACATGAGGAGAGGAGGGGGGGGATTCTTCAGCAGTATTTCACACCCGCATATAATGATTTGCTAAGTGCACCTCTTCTCAAATAATTAGATTCCCAGAAGTTAACCAGAGTAACACAGCACTCAGGATTTCATTCACTCCTTCCCTTGGAGACTTTTTTCCCCCTCAGTAATAAAAGCAATGAGCGCTGATGTAGCATGTTCCATCCACTGCACTTTACTAGCAGCAGTATAATTACGTGAGGCTTTGCCATTCAGTATCATTGCAGAAGGATTCAGCATAGAGCAGTGGAGGTCAACATTTTCTACTGATGTTATGTTTCCTAGAAGGCCTGACATTGATTCCCTGGTACCACCTGCCCATCCCAGCAACTCAGACTGACACTTGGTAAACTAGCCTGCCAGCTTCTGCAGGTGGACACCCAGAAAGATGGATGTCTCAAATTAAAGGCCCTTTTGAAAACAGGGGCAGTATTAACTTGCCAAAAATCCCCCAGTGTTTCAGCAATAAAACTCAGAAGCCTTTAGTAGTAACTCCTTTTTTTCTTCTTGCCTCCTTTACTCCCAGCACTATTTGGATAAGCTGAGTTATCTTACCTTCCAGCTGAGGGAAATAATGTCCACTGCAGTTCATATATTAAATAGTTCTCATACTGTAGAAGTATGGTAATAGCCAGTTCCTTCACTTTTCAGTGTCCTTGACTGATGTGTCGCTTGGGTGTTTTTTTCTTTCAGAGGACACCACACGTTACAGTGACATCCCATGTCACATTCCAGCACCATGCTGCATAACAGATAGGAAACGTTCCTGTGTGTGTCCTGTTGCTTCGCATGTCCCTGTGCCAGTGAGAGAGTGTGGTTATCCAAAACCAGGCAACCTCAGTGATGTTGTGGAAGGAGGAGTGAAGGTATGTGCTTAGACAGACTTTGTAAGATGGAGTACCAAACCCACCTCTTACTGCAGTGAAGTACCGTCTGGAAGAACTTCATAAAACTACATTTGGGAGTAACTGTGCACCCAGTCCTGTTTTTCATATGTTTTGTCTGGCTTTGGAGAATTAAAATAACATTGCCCTTATCCAGTGCTATAATATTGCATAGGTTTCCCTAGAGATAACCATAGCCATTACTCTACAGTTTTTTTTTTCTCCCATAAACTCATATTTTCATGTTGTTCTTCTTTCTTCAGTCCTCTTCTTATGGAATTGCCAATGCTTGATTTCAGGATTCTTTGCTTCTGGTTTCTTGTTGTGATTCCCAAATGTGGGTCACAGGAAGGGAAATTCCTACATAGTAAATAACTCTACTTTGTTATCAAGGGGAAAAATGTTTGCTACAAAGGTATAAGCTTGTCCTTCATATCTAGTTGCTTTAAACTTTCGGGGGCAAAGGGGATGGAGAAAATATTATGTGAGCCTAAGGAGGAAAAAAATGGGACTTGAACAACTCTTGGAATATATTGATAAGTTCTCACTCTTTGGCAGGAAGTTAGTCCTCAGATTGAGTGCATTTCTGTCCTCCTGGAATAGCGACTAGGTAAACAGCCACCAATATTAGCAAGCACATAGCTGGTAGCTACAGGACAGACAAAGGGATCAATAGCTTTTAAAATGTTCTAAGAAGCATTCATCTGATGGTGCCACGCAACACCAGCAAATATTCAGTTGAGGTTTTGGAAAACACGCTGCATTAAACTCATTCCGCTCCTGTTAAGTCAAGCCCACTGAAAGCTGATGCCTTAAGCTCTGTACCAGGGGGGTCAATGGAGAAGCCTTCTGTTTTAGTGCCTCTTTTCATCTTCTCTTCACCTAACTAGCACCTGTACTAGTTTAATAATCTTTGTTCTGAGTGTTGTAAGGTCATTAGCAAAACTTTAATGGAAATGGTTATGGAAAAGGATTGCAGCATTGGACCTCTACTTAGGAAATGTATTCCAAAAGGAAATGGTATGATGTTTCTTTAGACCATCTTGTAAGTGACATCAAGATTAATGAGGGATAGACAAATGCCCTTGCTCCAAAGTCAGCAAAAAATAGAAGGTTCTGTTTAAACTTTTCAAAATGAATTACAGTCAGGTGCTGACTATCAAGAAAAGAAATGAAATCTGATTTGAAGAGTCTGGAATAATTCTCTAGGTCTTTTCCCAAACCTGTCACTCTTTTCTACAGACATGAATATTAAGGGATAAAAGAATCTGCAAACCCAAATATCCTGAGCTTGTGAGGCAAGTTGGGGACTCAAAAAAAGATAGCTTAGGAGCTGCAAAGGTACCTGGGTATTTAGAAAATACAGGTATTTTAACCTGAGTAATGGCTGTAGGAGGGGAAAGATATTTGGGTTTTCAGACCTTATTTAGAGGGAGTTCATATTTACCTCTTGGAGCTGGTAGAATAGAGGGTACAAGAAAGATCTCACCTGCTGCAAACACCTCTCTTTATGTATATGATGAAAACTACTGACTAGAATTTGCAAACACTGACTTTGTTTTATTTTATTTTATTTTATTTTATTTTATTGGTTGGTTGGTTGTCTGGTTGTTTTTTGTTTGTTTGTTTGTTTGTGGTTTGTTTTTTTTTTTTTTCAAGGCCACTCAGCTTGATTTGAATTATTTAGGCAGAATAATTTAGTATTATAGTCAAATGTCTTCCAAAACTACAGGTTGTATATATGTGGGTGTTTCAAATATGACTACCATGTGGAAAGAGGTCAGAACATTTTCAGAAATGTTTAGTGGGGCAAATCAGATGCAAGTAAGAATGAAAACCAAGTAGTGATCCATCCACTGTTGCTCCTAATTTCTGAGGCAAACCATTGGGGCATTATAGCCCAGCTCCCTGCTTTGTTCCATAGTATGTTCTACAGGCTTGACTTCTTTTTAATCTCAATTTTAACTAATTTTATAGTGTTTGTAAATGTACAAAGCCCTGGTGTTACTCAGGATATATACTGCCAACAGATATAACCAACAGGCTGGACCGATGCCATCGGTCCTGCCAACAGGCTGGACCGATGGGCTGAGGTCAACTGCATGAAGTTCAACAAGGCCAAGTGCCGGGTCCTGCATCTGGGGCGTAACAACCCCAAGCAGTGCTACAGGCTGGGAGATGAGTGGCTGGAAAGCTGCCTGGCGGAGAAGGACCTGGGAGTATTGGTTGATAGTCGGCTGAATATGAGCCAGCAGTGTGCCCAGGTGGCCAAGAAGGCCAACAGCATTCTGGCTTGCATAAGAAGCAGTGTGGCCAGCAGGTCTAAGGAGGTGATTGTCCCCCTGTACTCGGCTCTGGTGAGGCCGCACCTCGAGTACTGTGTTCAGTTTTGGGCCCCTCGCTACAAGAAGGACATGGAGGTGCTCGAGAGAGTCCAGAGAAGGGCAACGAAGCTGGTGAGGGGTCTGGAGAACAAGTCTTACGAGGAGCGGCTGAGGGAGCTGGGGTTGTTTAGCCTGGAGAAGAGGAGGCTCAGGGGAGACCTCATCGCTCTCTATAGGTACCTTAAAGGAGGCTGTAGAGAGGTGGGGGTTGGTCTATTCTCCCACGTGCCTGGTGACAGGACGAGGGGGAATGGGCTAAAGTTGCGCCAGGGGAGGTTTAGGTTGGATGTTAGGAAGAACTTCTTTACTGAAAGGGTTGTTAGGCACTGGAATGGACTGCCCAGGGAGGTGGTTGAGTCACCATCCCTGGAGGTCTTTAAAAGACCTTTAGATGTAGCCCTTAGTGATATGGTTTAGTGTAGGACTTGTTAGTGTTAGGGCTGAGGTTGGACTAGATGATTTTGGAGGTCTCTTCCAACCTAGACGATTCTGTGATTCTGTGATAATATGATTAGGTCTCTCTTTAAGCTGGAGTTAATGTCTATTCCTCTGTCTGCTGAGAGGTATGGTCAAGTGCTGTACAGTTTGGAAAATGCATTCTTTTAAATGTCCTTATGTTGTAAAATATTTTGTCAGTGTCATATTCTCAAATGAACAATTGTTTTCTTTAAAAAGAAAGCCAGCTTTGTTGAATTCCATTTTCAAAATACAAGTTATCATGAGAAACAAAAGATTATTCTCAGTTTAGTAAACTATTAGGCAGCAGCCAATGATCCAGCCTCCCCAAGACCACGCACGCAAGTTTATACACAGAGGATGAAACCATAAATGCTTCCATAAATGATTTTGGAGAGAAGACTGAATATTTCTTCCCTTCCCTTCCTCTCTTGCCTCACAAAAGTAGTGTGCATCCTGACAAAAGAGAAACCACAGAATTTGCAGAATGTCAACAGGATCTTGGGGTCTGATTCCCACTAGCTTTACTGGGCTCAGAACTGGGTACTTGCTGCCCAGAAGACTAGACAATAGGTTCATTCCTTCTCCTGAAGAAGCACAAAATGAGGCATTTCCTCTGTATGTTCTTCTGGCCCATTGCAGGGCACGTGACAAACTTCCAGTGTAAGACTTGCTGCTCACCCGCAGTGATCTGGTACTCGCTGATCATCGTGTGCTGGCTGCTCTGCTCATTTAAACTTCACAGTCACGTGAACATTCACGAAACAGATTGAGTACAGGTGGGTTTTGCATTGGAAACATGCAAAAACATGTGTTTTCTATGTTGTTCTTTATATGAAGGCTTGTGTCCAACAACCTAATTATTTTTATTTAAGTATTACGTCATTCTTGCTAGCACAAGTAAAGTGCCAGCACCTGCTCTTTACTGGGTCTGTAAAGTTTTTCCTGTCCTCACCTATCTTCCAAATCGGAAGGGGACCATTCTCACCCTGAAGGAATTTACTGCGTGGGTTCCAAGTGTGTCACAACAGGGGAGACATGAGCCAGTAAAACCCTCAGTTCTTCCTCTCGTGAGCTCAGCTGTACTAGCTCATACTGCCGTGCTTGGAGCATCCGTCTGAAGTCTCCTATAAATGTCCAGGAAGAGTTCTTGGACTTGGGTAACAATAAACCTTTTTGTATCCCTCAACAGGTCTTTCACCTGATGAGATAACAGTCCTTCCTCTTTTTAAAAAGTCTATAAAGGTGAAAATGGCAATTTTTGTCAACATTTTGTGGATGGAGAAATCTTAGAAATAAAACAAAGCGCTTTCCATTAGATGTTCTTCTGGGTCTCTGCAGCCAACTTATTATTTGGAAGACTGTTTGTACAAAGTCAGAAAGCTAAGAGGAGCCTGTGACCTTATTCCTATGACACCTGTCAGTAAACCCCGGACCTGGCTCACAAGGTAGGGCAGGACTGTTGAGTAACAAGTAGCTTGCATGGAGGACTACAGAGGGAAACTGAACTATAACTTATTATAGAAAGACCAGCCCAACCCCTCAGCTTCCAACCTTCCTCCTTTTCTGACTAGCACTGTGCCTATCATCCTTCTGCTCGTCTGCCTCAAATTGCTCTGCAGTACGTACAGGCTCCCTCCTGTACCAATCTTCACTGCCTTGTCCCACTCCCTGCCCTTGCTTCCAGTGACTTGTCCAACCTTGCTGGTGACTTGTCCGACCATGGAGTATATGTCCCCTTGCACTCAGGTCACATTCCAGCTCACCAAAATCTGGGTCGGCCATCCACCCAGGGGATAATTTCCTGCTAGCTCTCAGATTTCTCTCTCTGATAGATCTCTTCAGTCCCTTCTAGACAGCTCTTGGATCTCTTCATGCTCCACTCTCATTCATCATGACCACGAACCCTCCTCTCTTGTTCTATGGTCATTGCCAGGCTCCTGCTCTGAATCGTCCTAGGATCCTTTGACCTGCTCTCATGCTTCAGACTTTCTCCGGTGGAAATCTTGTGATCAGGCTGATGTTCTCCATGACAAATCCATTCTCTCCAGGTTCAGCTCTGCTTTTCACAACCTGAACAACTATATTGCATGAAGACACCCCGACAACTGCCATCCGTAACTCCCATTGAAAATTCGTTTTGTTTTTATCCATTTTCTCTTGCAAAGGAAATCATGTTTTCTGGTTTAGACTCCAACTGTAACTATCAGCCTAAATATCTTCCACCAGTGTCCCTAGTGACATAATCTCTTATTCCACCTTCAAACTCTTTGATCTGTCAAGCGCCTTCAACGCAGATAACCAGCTTCCTGTAGGCCTAGGCCTAGGGATCCTGCGATCCCTCAGCTTCCTGTAGGCCTAGGCTGTTTCCTCTCTCTCCTCCTTCTGTATCTGGTTCTTGGGAAATTTCGCCTGTGTTTGATTTCAGCTACCATTGTTGACTCCCTGATCCCTCTCTACTGTGATTTGTTTCCTTCTACCCAAATTAAAAACTCGTCGTGTCTCTATGACACTTGTTCGTGGTATCCAATGCTCAGCACAAGTTGGACTTCGTATCCTCTTAATATGCTGCTTCCTTGTTGTCTTTCTTGACACTTCCTGCTTAACATTTCTGTGATATTCTTCTCCCAACTAATTTGCTTTTCCAACCTCTTTTCATCTGATTGCATAGATTGTTTCTCTAGCCTAACCCACTCCATCTCCTCTGATACCTATCCTGAGTGGTGCTCATTGTTCATCAAATGGGTCTCAGCACCTTTCTTTTCGCCTTCCTCCTCTACCTCTCCCTATCTAACATAGCAAGTAGAACCATCTTACCTCTGCCTTCAGCACCCTTCAAGGTTTCTCCCCTCTCCACCCATTTCCTGTTGTTTATTTCCTAAACCACACCTCTCTTTCCACTTGGGCCAAGATGTGCATGTCCGTAGTGGTACTTTCATGTCAGATAACCGCAGCTCTTGAAAGAGCTCTTCACACACATTGCAAAGTGCTGAGTTTCTCTCCTTCAAAACCTCCCTTACAGCTCCCCTTTGACAAGACAACCACTGAAAGCTCAACTGCAGTCAGGCCACTGCCCATCATGCTGACAGTTTAACTCTTTCCCTGGATCTCCATATTTCTTTGTAGCTATCTCTTGACTCTAGACTGTAAACTCTTTCTTTATTGTTATTCTCTGTTTGCACACAGCCTTTCACTGTGGGCTTCTAGTCCATGACTCTTAGTGGATAAGTCAATGAACACAAGTGAAAGGGAACATGAATATTGCAACCAAGCCAAAGCTCTTGGAAATCTTTTCGAGTCAGGGTGTTCAGAATCTGAACCTAGCTCCAGCCACAAATTTTGCAATTGGCTTGCAACTCTGCAAAAGCTTTGTGCAAACCTCATACTGGAACATCTCTGAAATTAAGGGGTGGTGTTGGAAAGCACATCCAAATTTTACAGCTGTAGGTCACCTCTCAAACACGGATATTTGGAAGACGGTGAGGACTGTGCTGTAAGCAGCTACATCGGCGATGAGATATTGCCGCTGTTTTTTGCTGTCTGTGTTTTTGAAACGCTTGCTACAAGGACAGCTGTGAGGCAGATGCCGTTCTGAGTTCAGATGTGGAATGTTACAGGGTCACTCTGCTTACCTTATCATAAAAGAGCACGCATTTTTGTGCTCTTCATGTACTGGAAAACAAATCCATGACAAATACTGTATTGTGTACAAGGGCTGGGGGTGGGGGAGAAGAAGGGAAGGGGATCTCGTCCTTAGGGGCTGCTGGTGCTAGGCACCACAAAAGAAAGCCGTGTTTGTCAGCCACACTTAGAGATACATCCCCAGAGTGAGGCACCTGCAGCAGCGTCAGGATGGCTCCGCGGGTGAGGAGCTGTGTGCCAGGGGCTGGGGTTTGCTGCCTGCCACGTGGAGGCAGGCGGAGTGGAGGAGATAAACTCCGGCAGCAGGGGAATCCAGGGAGCGCACAGCCTGGCTACATGGGACGAGCAGCTCTCAGTTGCTTTTAAAGGGCTTCTGCAAGAGGCAGGATGCAGTGTGGTCCCAGCCTTTGGTCTGTATTGCTAGAGTAAAAATTTCCCTACTAACACATTAAAATATATATAGTATTATAGTAACACATAATTACAAAGAGTATATATCCTGACTTGGTGATAAGGAATAGCTGCATTACAGGACATTAATGCTGGTGTTTTCAGCTGGACAAAGTGGGGTTTTGTATCTAGACACCAGGTCTTCTGTACAGAGGGAGTAGGAGGTGCTCGGAGAAAAACCTGGAAAGAAATCCCAGAGAGCTGCAGAGAATTTTTCTCCTCCCAGCTCTTTGCTACACCATGAATAAGTTTCCAAGCCTGAAGAAAACCTTTGCCTTTTACTTCCCTGTGTCTCTTATCCCAGTGTCCCTGTGTCCTGGAAAATGTGGTTGTGCTCTGGGAGGGAGGATAAGGGGGAGAGGACAGAAGAAGTCTTACAGCACTGGAATCCCACCAACTTGTCTGGGCAGCTGTTACTGCTGATTATGTATGCTAGATTCATGCATGCTACATTTCCCATGTTAGCTGCATGGTTTGGAGCCTGCAGTTGCAGAGAAAGGTCTGGGCTGTGTCCTTTCGACTTACTGGCCTGTGCAGTGTGTTGCAGGAACAGCTACAGTTTGCGAGGCACACGACAGATGAGAACCAACGAAAACGGGACTCATACCTGTTTGTTGGCTGCCAAATGCATCTGTCTATCCTTTGTACTCATAGAGTTTCCTTCATGGTAGGGTAGGGTCTCTGCACCTGCGTAAGTTGAATGCTGAACACACTTGGCACAGGCACGAATATGGAAATACTGCCCACCGCCAGATTTGTGCATGCAGTTGCCAAGACAAATATGGGTCGTATCCTGCTGCTATTCAATGCTCAGGACACCTATTAGGAGTAAATGAAAGTTCTGCATAAAAAAATCAATGGAAAGATTTGACCCCTTTCAAAGGGAGTGGTCTGTGATATAAAATGCACTGCATTTCTTGCGCACTGGAGATAAAACCCACATTATTTTCCTGACTACCCCTTTTTGCTAGCGTGCTCTTTGGAGTGTGCTTTTTCACCCCCCTGTACCTAACTAGCATCCTGAGATGGTTTTCAATAAAGGTGCAGTAAAACCGTTTGGGGGGGGGGGTGCTTGGCTGTCTTTTTCACACACTTGTAAATAGTATTGCTAATTATGCACCTGTGAGCTGTTTGCTTGACATACTTTTGATGATATTAGAAAAAATCAGAAATAAAATAAAGGTGTCATTAAGCATGTGGGGTAACCATCATTATACCCACAGGTAAAAAATCAGTCTGAAATCACCTCGGAGGGATGTGGACTGAAAGAAACCGCTAGTTTGGCTGGTGGTTTAGAGGATGTTCTATCGCTGAGCTACTAAATAAATCCCCTTTTGCCCTGCACTGCCTCCAGCAAGCCCTTAGTCTTCCCCACTCTGTCTTCCCCACACTGTTTCTCTATTTTTCCTCATAATCTCAGCCCTGATTCTCTTTTTCCCATTCTTCTGAATGTTGAAGTCATGACCTTTGTGGTTTATAGGCCACAAGAGACTGAGCTAAATGTGTTAGCACAGAGTCAAAACAAGTAATAGCTGGCCAATTAAATTAATAATCCATATTGTTACAATGTTTAACCACGGCTGTTTCCTCAGTGGTCTGTTTAAATCACAGCCAAGTCCTGACCTATTAAAATGAATAACTGGAATTATGAGAAACTCCATTTAATAAACACAGCAAGGAACGCAACACAATCGGTATGAAATATTTATTACCACTTTAAGCAGCAGCTAGTTGAGATTTAAGATTGGATTAATGAAGGGGTTTTAATTTCTGGCTAAGGGTAGAGAGCTTAAACCTGAAGCATTTCCTCGATTTCCTGGTATGGCTTTGCGACGGGCAAGACTCGAGATGGGAGCATACGATTCGATTCATGCTTTCCCCTCGCAGAGCTCTCTCCAGACACGTTCGATGCAGGAGGAGATCAAAGCAAGCAGGCTCCAGACAAGTGGCTCAAGTGGCTTGAAAAAACCCAGGGGAATAAGGGCTGGAGCACTAGACATGAGCCTTTGGATTTTAAAATGCGCACTCCTGCCAACCGCCGTCCTACGGAGAGCAACGTTAATGGAAGGCTGGTACATTCCCGGTGACAACGGCTCGTGTGCACGCATTTTTTTGCAGTATGTCACAGGGTTAGAGTTGGGGGGGGGGGGGGGGGGGGAGAAAAAGCTCTTCTCCCTGAAATTTGTCAGACAAATTTTTAAGATGGGAGCAAACCATTCTTATTCCAAATGGCCCAAGTGTTTTTTCTCTGAAGTGCAGAGCTACCAAGGTTTTACTGTTTTTATTCATGCTGCACATTCATCTTCAGGGTTTCTCTACTTAATGCAAAAGCAACTGTTCTTCTTTGCTTGAAATGAAAATGTTGCCAGGGTTGAAAAATACTCTACTGTGCCCAAGCTCAAATGGGGCTGTTATTTTCCTTTTGTTTTCTGCTCCATCTGACGTAGTAACACTGAGCAGGTTAATAACATGCAAATCCTGGCACAATGAAGCTGTTTGGAGGTACCATGTCAAGGGGCCACATAATAATTGCTCCAGGCTACACAGACACCTGGAGCATCGTCTCTGCAATGTTGTATCCTTCCCATCATTTCCACCATAATGGTTCCACGCCACAAATTGGCACAGTCCATCAGAAAGGCCCTGATGCATTAAACCACTGCCCTAATTTGAGAAAATACAGGCTGCTGCCATGGCCTCCAAGGGTCTCGTTTCCAGCAAGTGCTGTGATGATACCAAGAATCACGCACATTTTCTCCTCCCCTCCCTCCTTTGATTCTTAGCGAAAAGCCCCAGCCTGAGAGCTGGAGAGGCAGAGGCTTTTGCAGAGCTATGTGCAGCAGGGCCACAGAGGAGGCAAGTTCCTCCACGCTCTTCTAACACATTTCAGCCTGAAGCCGGCAGGACTTGCGACGTGGGGTAGAACAGTTTCAGCACCCATTCAGCCTCTTGGGTAAGGTTGGCCAGCAAAACCTCTCACCTCTTGTGCTGGCAGCCTCATTCTGCTGTGAACTCGATTACAGCAATGGCTCTCTCACCTGTACAAAGCGGTGGACAGCATTTGTGTGTGTGCTCATCACGTTCTCGGCACAAGCTTGTCCCATACCTGGGACCGCTCAGCTGAGGGATTGCTCATGTCTGTTTTTTCCTCGCTCAAGCCAATGCAGATTTCTGCAGTGCAGCACTGGACTTCAGGGGCTGAGAGGAGTCTGAGCGCCGGGCTGGCTCGGCCCCTGCAATGCACAGCAGCCAAGAGGAGGAGCCAGCAGATGATGCCCTGGTGGTCACTAGAGGCCAATGGCAAAGCCAGGACAGAACATCAAATTCCTGGGTGTTTTCTTTTCATCACAGATTTATTTTGGGAAGTACATGCACATGAATATATTAACCTGGATATTTCCAATGCTTTAAATTAAAAATGAACTTTTTTTTTTTTTAGTATGTTTCCAGCGTTGTAAATACACAGGATATACAACATACAGAGCATGCAGCAATGGTGCATCTCCAGAAATATGTACCAAGTTACTTGCATCCTGAACAGTATGTAAGAACATAAGGATGTGAATGGACGTGACAGTGACACGGCTGGGCTGGGTCTTCAGTGTCCCAGACTTGCACCAGGCATGAGTGGGAACAGCTCCGCCCCCAGAAGACCACTTTGGCTGAGGAAGCATGGTGCAAGCTCTTAACCAGAGGCTAGCATGGGTGAGCCCTGATAGCCCACATCTTTGTCTTGTAGGAATACCAGGAAAATCTGCCAGCCTTTACACCTTCCAGGATCAGGACCAAAAATTACGGCTATTTTACTATCTTGCTCCATTTTTGTGGATTTATTCTGTGTTATCTTTCCTGATCTTCTAGGCTCCATTTCACATTACTTCTTGCTGTTCTTCCTACAGTTTCCTTCACAGCTTCCTCTAGAAAGAAGTGCACAACTATCTGAGATGTTAGAACATTTCTTTGACATCACATCGCCTCATCACTTTCCCATGTTTCTCTGCTCTTATAACAAGCCTCAGAAAGCCCTTTATGTTGCTTATATATCCAGCATGTAAATTTTAATTTGGGTTTATGTACCCGTTTCTAGCTGCATCTCAGCCTTCCCCAGGCAGGTCATCAGCCCCTCTGCCAGGATATACCTCTTGGTTTTCCCTACTTAAAAGCTACTTTCAGACCAAATGAGACCTGGCAAACAGCAGTTTAAATGTTATTACCTTGTTCAATGGCCTCGCTCCTGCTGGAGTGGGTGCCAAGGAGCTCTCAACAGCATTTTAGGTCATTTGGTTGCTTGTCCTGCACCCTGCAGTGGCATCTAAGTAGCCCCTGTGACTCTTCAGTGGCAGGATGAATGGCCAGGGCAGATGAGGGATTTCCCAAGGCTGGAAAAGGCAGCCTGGGACCTCTCAGTTCTTCCACAGTTCTGCGAACCCTGATTGCTCTCAGCATGCTTGAAAATCACAGAGCTGTAGGGAATAGGCAGTTTATATATAGGGTAGATTTCCTGGAAGCCAGAAATTAATGTTTTTTATTTAGACTTTTAGCAGAATTACCACGAGGAATGAAAATCTGTCAGACTACCTTGCAGAAAAATGCATATGTGAATCTACCTGAGCAAAAACCCTATCCAAACTTTTTCCTCAGTTTCCCTTTACCTTCCGCCTGAGCCTGCTGTTCTGGGGAGCTGACTCTGTGGTGGCACAAGCACCAGTGCAAGAGCTGCTGGTGTCCTGAGCCCAATAGTTGAGAAATCTGATCTCAGTGGGATTACGGGATATGATACTTAAAATATCAGTGGTATCTGGAATTAGGTCTCCTAACGCTGGCCACCCCAGTGGAGCTGCGATGGGATCAGCAACCAGGGACCCTGAGGACTTTTAGTCTGGCCATGTTTGCACAGTGTGGGTTAGCCCAGGGGAAGAGCTGCTCTGACGCTTACTGAAGACCGCAGTCAAGCTTCTGCATGATCAGTGGACATCGGCAGCGAGGCTGAGGCAGGTCTCATGCCTGAATGTTGAATCATTTTTCTTAGGTGATAGAAAGAACGTCTGGGTTTGATGGAGGTGATCTCCGAGCCAGTATAATGTTATATAGCATACCAACGGAGGACCAGTCAGGTGGCAACTTGATTTTATTCTGTGCCTATTTCTCCCTATCATCCTTCAGTGATTTCCCCTCCTCTTTTGTATGAAAGGTATAGGAAAGGAAAGTTTGCCTGAATGACTGGATTTGGATGTGAAGTGTTTAGGAGACCTCGCTAGCAGCTTGTGGTGCTGGTTTGCTTGTTACAAATGAATTCACGAGCTTAATGGAAACATAAAAGGCAGGTCAGGAAAAAAAAAAAGCGCAAAAAAAGAAAAACTGTAAAAAGTAATGAAAAATATTAATTGGTCCAATATAATTTAAATATAAATATTGCTATTTAATTCCACTGTTCTCTTTTGGAGTGTGATAATGTTGTTGTTATTGGATGTTGTTATTTTTAAAAGGAAGTAATATGACACCCCATTTAATTTCCCCTGAAACAAAACAATCTGGCTTACCAAATATAGCCTGACAAAGAAAAATAGAAATCTCCTGATCAAAGATCCAAGAGTGCAGTGCTCCACCTTAAATCCCTCCCACCTATTAGGCCCCCCTTTAGACAAGACAGAGAAACAAATTTCTCACACATCAATGATGCCTCCATAATCAATTTCAAATAGCCCCTTGCATAGGGATGCAAATCTTAGCTTTCTCTTAATAAAGCATTTTAGAAGATGGATGTACTGATCTGATATTATTAAACGAAAAGTGGTCTCTTTTTAATCTAGAGATGCAGGGGCGTTAGTAACAGAGTGAATCAAAGGCCTGGTCTCTTTCTCTTCCTAATTATCAATAGTGTTTTATAATCTTATTAATATTGATACACAGTATACTGAAGATCTGTTAACGTATAATGTATGTGGAGGATAATTAACGAGATCCGAGTCAGATCAATCGCCTATTTGACAGCAAACGGTGTGTGGCTTATAAATTATACATATGCTAGGTATGGCTAGAAATGTTTAAAGTTTCAGTCCAATCCTTCCAGTACAGCACTGGGAAAACTGATGAACTTAAAGGCACAGTCCCTTGCCTGTTAGGTTTATACTGTACACTCAGAGGAATAACTCTTATTTAAAAATCAAAGAGTTCCATTAACTGCCAAGATCTCAAAGCAGCACAGAAAACACACCTTCTCCTTGTGAAGTGCAGCTAAACAAAAGGCAAAATCTTGTAAGAAAAAGGATGATTAATAAAAGTGAGGTAATTTTCCTTTTGATTTCTGAGAGGAGGTAGCATGCAGGATGTTCCAAATGACAGAAATGATCCCACATCTTCGCACTGGCCTTTAACAAGGTTAGACTTGCTAGTGCAGTAAATACAATTAATAATCCCAATTAATATTGCATGTTTTGGTAGGTTTGAGAGCATGAAAGCTTTCCACAGATTACTCTTCACTCCCCAAAGCAGACGCGGCGTGATGAGACGAAGGGATGGAAATGTGGAAATAAAACTTTCCTTTTTTGTTGTTGCAGAGCTCTTGATAAGCATGGGGCTGAGATGAAAGGAGATGTCAGGTTTAACAAAAATAACATATTATTATTATTAATAATTTACCTCAGGGGTACGACCCAGTGCAATAATGACTGCTCGAGGCTGTGAAACTTCACCAACATTGTGAAATGGCTCAGACTTGCTCAGCTTTTCCACAGTAGACCTTGGGGCAAGCTGAGCCACGGTGCGAGGGGATGTGATTCCCAAGGTGGAGAGACTGCATCAGTCCCTTGTGTTTCGTGTAGGAAGGCGTGGATCAGATTAACTAGCTAGAATTTCAGCTTCCTCTGGAATCAAACTTTTATTGATGTCGGTGAGAGTTTTGTTTGAAGAAAAGTATAGGCAGTGCCATGCCAGATCATGCCTGAGATAGGACACACCTTGCCCAGTGCTCTCCCTGACAGGAACTGACACCCAACGCTGTAGAGAAAGGCACAGTTTGGGGCTGCATGCAGCCATGGTGTGGATTAATTCCCCCCATAGCACATCCCATCACTGGATGTGACACGGGAAGGACACAGTTGGTGGCTGCAGCCCTCCTGGTTGCTGTCATCAACACATCACATACCTTGTAAACCTGCCTCACAAAAAACTTTTCAGTAGGCATCTTTGGCCTTACAAGATCTTTTTTTACCCTTACACCTAACAGTAAATGGTTAACCACAAAAGCAGACTTGTTTTTTGTCTGTTTGTTTTCCTTTAACCCCCACCCCCAACAGATATATAAGCTGTATGTCTGCATAAACCCCCTCTTTTTAAGGCAAACCAAGAGATCTTCCTCAGTGGCACTCACAACAACACAAGCCCCAAACGCGTCCCTAAACACAGCCTTTTTTTAAGCTGGATATTCAAACCCACCCAATTTACCCCAGGAAATCCAATGGCTCTTAAGAGCATTACCTGAAAACTAGTTTGCACAAGCTTACAGTTTGTTTGTAATTAAGCTTTTTACGTATGACTATTTGTGAGCTCGTGCTTATTGCAACAGAAGCCCTGCTCCACAGACCGGAGCCCCAGCCCGGCTACCAGCAGCAATACCTGGATACCGCAAAAGAATTGCATGATGGAGTCTCTCAGGATTAGCCAAGCCTGTCTTGACTCATCCTTTGTACAGCCCTTGTAGGGCCATCTCTGTCAAAACACCCAGCCTGTCTACGGTGTGGCTAGTAGAAGATTTGCCTTGTCAAGGAAAATGGGGGTAAATTGTTTTACACTTTGCCAGGTGAAGTGTTAAAAGGATCCATCACGGGGAAGGACAGGAAAGGCTTGCTACATTACAAAGCCATTACTTAATGGTCATGCGGTCCCTTGAGACAAAACTTAAAGTAAATTATTTAAATTACAGTATCATGCCCTTTCCCCTGAGAAGTTCATAGGGCTGTGCTGGCATGAATGAATGAATGCCTCCAGATGAGGCAGCCAAGGCACACAGCAGTTCAGATCAGAGGGCTCAACATGGCCATAACTTCAAGAAAATGGACCCCAAGCTGAAAGCAGCAACAGTTTTGATGCAAGTGAATTCCTCACAGTCTCTCAAGATGAGTCAGTAGCTAAATCAAGTAAAACTGCTCTGGTCTCCTGACTCTCCAGCCCTGTATTTGAACCATTAGACTCATGCTTCCTTTTGTCCATTAGTGGCTTCATTTCTGTCTCATAGTATTAATTCAGGTTATGCTGCTTGCAGTGCTCCATATAAATGAGTTTAAGACCACACAGGTTCACAGCAATTGATGTGTTCAGAAAATGGTATTCTGTCTCACTCACACCTTCTCATAAAGGACCTACTGTAAGATTTTTGTGTTCTGTTCCCTGATTAAGTTACTGGTGTAGTAATGGCCTGGACAAAGTCAGGGCTCACCTGCTAAGGGTTCACCTCAGCCTGTCCCCTGACATGCTCTGTAAGTTGCCTTCGTTCCCATTTTATACTTCCCTTTTTTGTTCCATTTTCTTGACACAGTTTAGCCTTGGTTAACTATATTGAAATAATACATCAAAAATATTCCTAACTGTAGGTCAAAACTTCTTCTCCAGATAAGTGCTCTAATCATGTGTTTTTGCTGAATCTTTCTCAATGGAAAGTCAAGATCAGAAGTCTTCCCTTCGTCCCTCTTTTCCCTAGACAGGAATATCCATCCACGAGTGCTGTGACCATACTGTATTATCCTCCACAATTTCCAAGTAAAAAAAAAAAAAATAATGAGCTTATTTTTTTAAACCCAGACCCTTGAAGGAAAGACCAAAGTATCCCATTTGGATATTCTCTGGCTAATGCCGGTCCAGGAACTGATCTTTAAATACTGTTCTGTAACACAAAACACAATGACTTAGCATTAAAGATAGCAGGAAAGTTGAGGTACAAATCAGCTACAGGAAGGAACAAATTAACAATAGGAAGGAAGCAGCAAGTTCAGATAATGGGACGCTGTGCTGGTCTGCAATGCCTGGAATGAAGACATCCCCCTCCTGCCCGAAGCAGGCTCCAGCATGCCCATGGGTTAGGCTGGTCTGACACTGAAAGGCTGTGAGATATTTATGGCCCAGTGAGCATCAGCCTGAGGCCATACAATCAGAGCAATTGGATCGCATTTTGGAGGGGCAATTTCACAATACTGAGTGTTTTCATGCAAAATCGAGGGTGCAGTGCATCCCACTGACCCGTCCCCACCAGCTTGGGAAACCAGCCCCATGGCTGAGACTTGCTAGGTCAAAACTGGAGGTGATGGGGGGGCAGACTCTGCTTTTCACCCCCAGGGAGAGGTTGGGAGGATCAGCCAGCAGGCAGCCTCCCCTGGCTAGGGGCTGCTTGGGAAGCTCAGAGCGCAGCCATCAGCTGGCCAGGGGCAGCTTTAGGGCCTAAGAGGCCTGCTGAGCTGTGCTTTCTCTTCCCTGCCCTGCTCCTCCCACTCTCCCTTACACTCTTCTTTTGTCTGCTCTAAATTGCAGTTTGATGCTCATTACCAAGTCAGCAAGTGTTAATGAGCAAGGAAAAGGAGGGCACCCAGTGCGTGGAGGCAGAGCGGGGAGGCAAGGGCCGCAAGGAGCTGGCAGGAGGGCCGCACCGCCATGGCACCGCTGAGAGGCTGGCACTGCAGGCCAGGCCTCAACGCGCCAGGTTCAACAGCTTCCTTGCAAACACTGCCTTTTTATACATGGGCATTCACCTCTTCAGGCACCCCTTCACATGTAGGGGTAAATGAAGTGGAGAAGATTTGGGAATGGGCTCAGGGTGGCAGTGTGGAAGGCAGGGGGTGTTTGGAGGCTGCAGGCACCCCGAAGCCCCCACCCTGCCAGGGCAGACTTGTCACCCCTGGAGCATGGCTACCCCTAAGGATGCTCTTTGCTCAGCTAAACTGCTCTGCAACAGCTCCCCGTCTCCTGGCCTGTGGAGGTTTTGTCAGTGGATGTCACAGAGCTGGCATGGCAGAGTCCACGTCCTACCTCTAGGCACGCCGATTTATATTCCAGTACCTTTCTCAGTGGTTTGTGATAACGTGCCAGACTGTAAACCCGAGCGGCTGAGGCCCTGGCACACTTCCCTTTCTGCCAACTGTTGTGAGTGGAGGTGGGATGCCGAAGCTTTCGTGAGCTGCAGCTACACCAGCGAGAGCGGTGTGCCGAACCCCGAGGCGGCTGCACCCAATTCCCTTTAATCGGTTTAGTTAGAACCGGTACAACTTCCCAGCGCCTATAAATCCTCAGGGAATCTTATTTAAACTTTTCAGGGTTGAAACGCTTTCTCCTCCCTAAAGAAACACTGTTTTACAATGAGATAAGTTTAATGGGGTGTCCGTAAAGCAGAACTGAGCACCTTGGCAGTATCCAAGTCTAAAGCACACAGGTAGTAAATGGTTTGCAGGTTGCATCATTTCCTGGAGTCCTTGGACAGAGTATCTTTACATCTTCTTGGGATCAGACATGGTGCTTATAATTTTATCAAGAGTCAGAATATGTTTTTAAGGAGCTCTGCCTAGCCTGGAACACTGATGTTCAAACTGAGTAAGAAATGCTTTTCAGAGAAGAGGTGCACATCCTGGCAGTGGTCTGGAGGCTGACCTGTGACCTCATGGTATTTCGTGCCCCGCTCTGTGCATCAGCTCTGGAGGGAATTACAAGCAATGCCCTCCTTCGTACAGAGACACTTAATAATCAGCCTGGCCTGCTCTAGCAAATACTAGGTGAATGTATGAAAGATCCGTGCTTTTCCCCTAGCTAGTGCAGTTAACTAGGAAGCTTTACTTATTGAGTAAAGCTGGAGTTTTACAAAAAGCTCATTTCCCAAGTAGGCAACAAAGGAAGAGAGGAGAAATTTTAAAGGCCTCAGCACCCTGGGTGCTTGCTGAAAACTAAGTCCTTTTGAGAATCTGACTGTTAAGGTGTCACCATGGGAGTTAGCAGAAGCATTGAGCACTTGAGAAAAGCAGACATGAGTTTCATTGCCTGAAGGTATACTTACCTAGAATTTCTTTCTTAGGATAAGACTTCAAGAGAAAGTGGCTCTAACATCGTGGGTTGCTTCTTTCTCCTTTCTTTCCCCCCTCCCCGCCCCCGGCCCCTTCTCACTCTTCACTCAGACAGTTCAGCTCAATGAACCACTAGAAAAGTATTCACATTTTTTCACCAGCTGGGTTTTCTACACTGTGGTGGACTATTTCAAAGCAGCACTGAGCCTGATGCAAAGGACGTAGTGCACAGGAAGGTGAGGTGGTGTGAGGAATACCCTGCAAGATCAGCTCATCCATCCACCCAAAAGGCACAAGATGCTCCCACCACACCATATGCAGCTGAGTGGGCTCACCAAACCCCCACAAAACAGCTGCTGAGACGGGTGGCTGCGGTGGCTTTGGTAGCAGCTGGACCACTCTGAAAAGATGGTATACATTATGGGTGCTTGAAATCTCTTGAAAAGCTGGCACTGCTAGAGAAAGAAGGAAGGTGTCAAGTCAAGTTGGCCTAATTCCACTTTAAAATCATATTGTAGCCACTTATGTACAATACAGACACTATTTTGTTTCCCTTCTCTCGGTAGCTGTGGACTTGAGGGCAGACCAATTGTTTTGCGTCTTTAAATTCACACAGAACCAAAGGAATGATTTTTCCATTTACTTTCTAGATGCCTTATTTTAATGAAAGATGCGAACACCCCACAGCGACTTCATTCTAACTAAACAAAAGCAACTCCCGTCTTACGAACAAGACCAGCAAATTAGAAGTTGAGTCTTCTTTTTCCATCAGTTTACCACTCTTTTAATCCTCCTCCCATCTTTTCAAATCCTTGAGGGAAGCAGATGAGCTTTAAGCATGCCCCGAAGGTCGCTGCAGATGTGTGTTTGTACATACACATTCACTGGAACCTTTGCACTTTGCTAATCTGTGTGGGTCATGACGAGCATACAAACCCCAGCCACCTCTCTCCTCAGCAAAGATTTACTGGTCTATGCAGAGTGAAGACACTATTGTTGAGACTGCATTGACCTCTTGAAATGTACTATAGAATATTCACTCATCTCCTGTGAGGTATTGTTGTAAATAAACTGAGTCACATCAATGAATGAAGTACATTTCATGTCATAATACATAAATTCATTTGCTTTGCAAATTGCAGGACACTGTAACCAGCTGACTCATTGAAAAATACAATACAGTTTTGGAAGATAAGCTGCTAAGTAAAAAAACTGTGTATTACACACGTAGATACTAAGTTGCTAAAAATACTGCATATATCAAAATGCTATCTGTGTAGTAATTGCAAAACCACTGATTAATCATTTTATCGTGCACCTTTGCCTTCCTCTGTTTGTTGTTCACCAAGGGTTCAGTCTAATTCCTGAATACTTCATCAGCATTGGAGCTTTGTACTTATGAAAAGAAAGTGAAATTTTGGATGTGATGGAAATCAGTGAGAAAATGCAGTTGAATTTAAGGGGACCAGAATGCTAGTGAGTCCTGGAAAGTCCTAAAGTGCAACATCTAAAACTGAAAAAAATCAAACCCGCTAGAGGATTAAAGAGCATAATCCTCTACATTTCAAAGGGGAAAAATGTACATACATATTGTGATATCTGTGTAATGATATTTTGAGTCCTACAGTAAAATATTGCCTGAGATTTTTTCTTTATGCTACAATTTGACATTCTTGGATTTGCCAGCTGAAGTCCTGAAAGCACTTATGCTTGCATTTATTTTTCACTTATGTGTCTCATCCTCCTGAAGTTTTAGGACCTAGTTGTTGTTGTAAAGTAGAGTACATGCATAGGAAGAAGGTCTAAGCATCATGTGACCACCAGCAAAAGCTTTGTAGCACTGAAAGGGGAAGAAACTGAGGATAGGATGGTCAGATATTGGGAGAGGTTGTCAAGAGAGATTGTGGTGTCTTCATCCTCGGAAATATCTAACCCCCGTGGGCAGCCCACTGCAGCCGATACTGCTCTGAGGTGTTGGGGCTGGATTAGACAACTTCCAGAGGTGCCTGCCCACCTCAGCCACGCTGTGACTGTGCGATCTGTGTGCACCTGAGAGCCAGAATAAGATTGGCATTTTGTGTGCTAAAAATTGCTGCATTGTTACACACAGCAAAATAATGTGATGAGAATGCTGTAGCATACGTTGCAATGCTTCTCTTCTTTGAAAGTCAGTGTTTGATATGTGGCTGTTAGAAAGCAGTATTTTTTTAAAAGTCAGTGCAGTCTCTCAAATGCATTTCTTGGGCTTTTTAGATCTCTCGTTTCTTAATGCACTCAAATGCTAAGCACCATTCGAAATTCATGTCAATATATCTATTGACATCTTTCTTGCTGTTTTCCTCTTCTTCTATTCTCTGTGGTATCAGTCTTGCCAACCGCTCCTGAGATCTTTGGTTATGATCTAGCAAAGCCCTTAAGCACATGCTTAACTTTTAAGAATGCAAACAGTCTTTGTGAATTCAGCAGGACATTTCCTTTGGCTGCTTTGCTGGGCGGGGGCCAAAGCGCTCAGTGCTCTATATACAGATCGAAATATAATAATTCACACACAGTTAGTTAGAAAAATCACTGCAGAGTGTAGAATAAATTGGAACAGATTTTTCCCAGCCCTTTCACAGAATTTGGCCATGAAACACTGCAGAATTCTACCAGTTCTGAATATAGTTTATAAATTAACGGAATTCAATTCATCAGCGTATGTCATGGAAAATATCTGCTTTATACACAAAGTTACTTTCACATGCACGTTTTCTCTCTCACGCACATACACACACATACAAGATCTAAGCCTACTTGACTGCACTGCAGACTCAATGTCTTATAAACTGTATTCCTCATTAAATGTCATAACTTAGAGCTTCTCCTAAGGTTCAAAAAAATCCACACAAACTGCTAAGTAGAAGTTCATGATAATGCAAAGTTCTTAAAGAACATTGAGGAGAGAGTTGTATAGAAGTTCAATAGCAGTCTGCAGGTAAGTGCAAACAATGCGGAGATGCAAACACGAGACCAGCCTAGCTGGGTCAGATCAAAGGTCTATGTTCTTGTTCTACCAGGTGCCCAGATAAGGGCACAAGAACAGGGTAAATATATCATGGCATTGATATATCCCAAGTTTTTTTTTTTCCTTCCAGCAATTCCTTCCTGTTGTTTCCAGCAATCTGTGACTCACGTCTTCCCAAGCTAGAAGTGGTACACCAATGTTTACTACTACTTCCTTTATTTATTTTATTATTTTATTTTATTTTATTTTATTTTATTTTATTTTAATCTCATCTCTTTATTAATCTGTGTAAACTTCTGGCATTCACAAAATCCTGTGGCAAGGAGTTTCACAACTTGACCAAGTCTGTGAAAGAGTACCACCAAACACTTGCCATTTGTTTTGAACATGCCACTTGATTGCTTCCTCCTATGGATGAACTAAAGGCAGCAAAAGACACAGTCATTCTTTACTCACTTTCCCTGTGCCGTTCATGATTTCATATTCTACTCTAATATCCCTCCTCTGCCAGCTCTTTTCTTAGCTGAAAAATCCTCCCGCATTTAATCATTCCCTGTAAGATTCTTTGTACAAAGGAAGAGCTGAGGTGCTGTAGGAGGCAAGCTGTCTGCTTCAACAAGGTGTTTTTAGGGGAATTTGAACTCTCAGACTAATGAGACCTGGACCAAGACATTTTTCAAGTTGTGATTACTTAAACTTTTACATTGTGGTAATGAACAGCTCCTCATGCATCTCCTAGAGTCTGTATGCAGCTAGCTGTGAACTGTAAAATAATGTCATACATGAATGGCAAAAGCGAACCATCCTTTCTTTTTACTGCTAAAGTGAGAGAGACATTAAGTGAAAAAAAAAAAAATTGTCAAAGTTGTTTGTGTGAAGTGTTCTGCTGGTCCTGAGAGCTATTGTCTGTCTTTGTATCGTTGGAGGTATAGCAGTGGAAGATTGAATGGTGGAGGTGAGGCCAGTTTCTTCCTCAACATATTTACTTCCAACTTGCTTTGTGGGTTTTTGTGTGGTTTGTGTGTGTGTTGTCTGTTAGCTCATTGTATACTACCCTCGGATTTAGGCAGAAGAACTGGCCAACAAACAACACAACTAGCAAAAATTGGATTATACATTCTAACGAGCTATCCAAAACAACAAAATAAGCAAAGAAACAAACAGGTAAACAAAACCCGGCTTTCTTGTGTCATGCTAAAATTCCTGTTAGCAGAGTACTGTTCATATTCAAGACTGCAAGATTATCTCCAGCTCCAATAGCTGATATTCAGATATGCTTCCAGATGAGTCTTCTCTTCTGACCAAGGCAGTTGTTGTTAACCTGCCTTGATTTCCCATAAGCAGTTCTTATTGTTTCATTTGTTCCTGCAGCACTGGTTCAAGTGTTCAGGTCCTAAATCTTCTATCTCTGCTCTAATGATTTTAGACCATGAGATGTGTCCCTAAAACACCCACATGAATTGAAGATAATGCACAGCTTTTATTTGCAAGTGCTTTACCTTATGAACCTCAGTTCAACATTAAAGTGGAATGAAATCTTGGCTTCACGAGAGCCAGTAGCAAAGCTCACACTGATATCAAGGATTTGGGGAATCTGCTGACTCCTTCTGCCCTGCCAAGTGCTGCAAGTCTGTTTGTGCTGATGTCTAAAATGAGACCTGAGGCAGAAACACAAGGATTGAACCTGAGATAGAAATGCAAGGGCTCAACCTAAAAACTTGGTGCTGCTCTGTGAGAGTCTGTAACTTACATTGTGTCTCCTAATGGACATTCTTACTCTCTCTCTCTCTTTTTTTTTTTTTCTTGGCTGCTTTTGAGCATTTCTGATGGGCCCCAGCAGAGTGAGCACTGGCTGTGCATCCAAATGTACCAGGTACAGTGCATCTGCACGCTGCACTGGGATGTTAATGAATGTTGGCAGCAGGAGATTGGCAAAGGAAGAGTCCTGTAAGAAAAGCCTTTTCTTTAAAAAAGTCCTTCTGTGTCCCATGGCTGGGGAACAGGGTTTAGTGCATGTCCAATAGGTTGCAGACTGACTTTTCATCACTGTGGCTGTGCATTTGTTTCCTGTTGTCCAAAGTGTTGGTATAAACCTTGCACAACAGTCTGGAAGTGCCAGGTCTCCAGAGCATGGGCTCTGAGGTACACCTGGTATCTGCTCTGCCTTTTTCCACAGCCAGGAATCCAGCTTAATACACGTGACTGAACCTGAGTCTCTGGGATATGTCTCTGCTGTCCCATGTGAATAACAAAATTCCATTAGCTTTTTTCATAGGGTTTGCTTTCATGTCCTTCATTAAAACATTAACAGTGTTGCTCTACTCTCTGTTCTAGCTGTGGCTGGCTTCCTTTATGCGATATATAAATACGAATACATTCCTCCTGCACAAGACGGTGTACTACAAATGTATATTGAGTGGTAGGACAGATGACCTCCAAGGTAACAGTGGGGGGCATGGATACAGTTCCTACATGATTCCAGGCCAGGCCAGGCCAGACTTGGTGTGATTAACTATCATTAGCACTTGAAGCTCAGACAATGGCGTATTCTAAGTATGTGGGTGGTTTCAATCCATTTCCCAGTGGGCAAGTGTCCGCATGACAAAAGCACCTCTAGAATCAGCACTAGGCAGCACATCGGCTGCTTACCCAGCGAAACTGATGGAAACGAACCCAAGACAGGGATGCTCAAAGGAACCCAAGACAGGGATGCTCTCCTGTTTCTAGGAAAATGTTTTCAGGATGGATTTGTGACAAACTGATGGGGAAGTCCTGCTGCTTGGCCGTTCTTGCTGAGGTGTTAACATGGCACCATTCCCATTCCCAAAAGATGTGTTTCACCCCTGACAAGGTATGGGGTATGATTGCAAGGTATGGTGTTGCTGTTTACACATGTATGTGCATGGTTGTGAGCTGAGGTGTGCTGCACTGTCAGTGCCATATCACTCACTGTATGGCCTTCTGAACTCTTCTGCTGCTAGCATTTTACTTCTGAACAGGGAAAAAAATGGCCACATTTTAATCACGGAGCCCTATTTTCTTAGAGGTAGCTCTTTCCACAAAGATACAGTCTATGAAATCCTTTAGTCACAAGAAATAAAGCCAATGATTGATTTGTATTCTACAATGTACCCTCTGGCTAAAACCAAGTTATAAGTACCAAATGGTTGAGACGGGGCTTGTGAAAGGGCAGTTATGTGAGTGGCACTAGAAGGAAAATGTTAATAAAGGGCAGTCCATTGAACGGAGGTTAAATACTTTCATACTTCTCAGCCAACCCAGAAATGTCCCTGAATTCTCATTAAAAAGTGCTCTTCATAATCCACTGTTTTACCTCATTAAGGAAGGGGAATCTTCAGGATCAAGAAATATCACTTCATTGAGGAGAAATAAAGGTAACAGGGATATAAGTTTAAAAAGATTCTGTATTCTTTTTGTTTTCCTTACCCATTTGGCTTGCCTCTTTGTTCTTTTGTCTGTGCTTTATTTTATTTTTAATTTTTATTGTTTATTTATTTATTTTTAGTGAGTGAACTCAGAGAAGTTTGGAGGCTTGTCCCTAACCACGTGCCAGCTCTTTGGTGCCCCCGAGGCAGAACCACGTCAGGAGCGCAGCCAGTCATCCCTCAGACCGCCGCCATGGTGAGTCCCGGCCTTACGGCCAGCCCTGCTCATCCTCCTTCTCCTACCCCATTGCCCTCCACAGTGCCCCATGGGAACAAACAGAGCCTCACCCCAATAAGTGTCTGAGGCTTTGGGGTTCTCCAGACTGACCTGGAAGTCTTAAAGGGAAAAAAAAATCCCAATATACTGGGAAAGGACTTAACAAAAGTCTGTGGGTGTTGTGTCATGGCTTGAGATTGTCTTGATGTCATCAAGTCTAGCTGACTGAGAGGTAGCTTGCAGGAGTTTATAGTAGGCCCCCAGTACAAAGCTTGATATTAATCAGTGTCCTTCGCTGATGGCAGTTTGGATCTGTGCTTCAGTTTATCCTGCAGTTGTGCTAGTTTTTGTTGTGCCCCTCAAGACAACATGAGCTTTGGAACGCCTTCAGGATGCTAACACCTAACCTCTAATGTAGGCCTGTAGAATGTCCCAGTAAAGTTTGCTCTGTATTATCATTTGCCAAAAAAATTGACATTTTCAATAAAAATGGTGTGAATTAACAGGTTGAGACTAGCATAAGGATGCACGTGTGTTCAGCAGAAGCCTTACAATGGACAGTCGGATGCATCAGAATGGAGATATCCTCTCAGAGGCCTGTAGGGCACTGGCCTGACATACCTGATACATGACTGACCTCCAGGAAACTGGTGCAGAGATGGTGCCTTCCTCCCTAAAATGTGGTGTCACACCTGCAGGAGAGCTCTCTCCTGCATTAGAGTACCACATATACCTTGATTTCAAGTTATATAAAATGTAAGCCAACATTTTCTTTAAATTTAAAATTAGGATAAAAGAGAATTTTTATAAGTGCATGACCTTAATACCCATTTAGTTACAGTTGGCACATTTGGAAGTCAGGACACATTTAATTTTGGACTTCTCTGTATAGAAAGTTTAACCTTTTTGTGGGGGGCAAATGCTAGATTTCAAACGAGTCCGTCTGTATTGACTGAGTAGTGTTTTTTTCTGCTGCAGAAATGCTTAATCTTGAGAAAACTCAGATCTGAAACCCTCTTGGTTTGTTCAGATATTTAACAAATTCAGCAAGTGGGAAAATTAATCTTTGAATAGAAGAAACAATCTGACAAAATAAGCCATAAAAGTAGGTGCCAGGTGTCGTAAGGAAGTTCTTCATGCAGCAGTTGCTTAATGTATACTCAAAATGCATCCACTTTTGTTCGAAGATCCAACAAAACAGATGAAATTGGGTTACACCAATTCTCTTGATCTATGAATCCTCCACTGTGTCAAAGATAATACACCAAACAAACTTACATGTAAATGGAGTGATAAAATGATCTACTGTATACATTATCATCCATTAATATTGCTGGGGCTAATGCATTTCATCTGTCATACACTTCGTTTTATATTATCCCCACCTTAGTGAAAAATACCATAAAAACTGCTGGGCTGACAGTCATGCAGACTACCCGCTGGAAAGCTAAAGTCCAAGGACATGATTCCTGTTGCAGTTTCACCCAGAGCTGCCTGTGAAGGAGGCATGCATGGTCCTGTTGTCACAAAATGTGGGCTCTGCTCTGGGCATCACTACTGTCCCATGAGCAAGTCCCCTTATTTCTTGATGGTTGTCTTCTTCTTCCATTCATAAACTGTCCTGTCTCTTGTAAATAAGTTGAGTTCCATGTGCTTTTACAGTACCTAATATAAGGGGCCCCGCACCTGGCAAAAGTCTCTAGGCTCAATAGTATAGCATAGTAAGTCAAAAAAAGCAATTCATAATAAGATGAGAGACTCTGAGATCACTCTGACCTTGAATTCTCTGCTGTCTTTTAACAGGAAGAGGGTGAAATTGGACTGAAACAGCCCCCTCATTTTACGTAGAGCCACCAATGACCCAGGCTGCATTTGAACCACAGCCCTAGAGGCAAAAGGCTTTGCGTCTCATTGCCAATTCACAGCAAGAATATAACTTGAGCCCACACACTAATGCTAGGCAAGGGCTGAGTGTTTCTAATCCTTATTCACACATCTACACCTATTAAAATCACATGTGTGAAGATTTGCAGGACTTGTTCCTTTATTGTAAAGACCAGCCCTTTCAAAACATGTTCTTAAATCAAATGAAAAATTGAATTATCTGCCAAAAAGAGACATAAAGACAACTGCAAGAAGAATATGTGGCTTTCTTTCTCAGACATATTGTGCTGAATGGTGTTGTTTGGCTTAAACTGAAATGTTATGTTTAGAGAAGGCTGAGAAGAATGTTTAGACATAACGGTCTTATAGGCTCATTATCACAGGTACAGCACTATATTCTCCAGTTCACTCTTATTACCAGAAAAGCCACCTCTGCACAGGCTGCCTGGATGGCGTCCCTCCCGCTGGAACACTTGCCCTTCTCCCGGGCTGCATAATGTGCAGAGGGCAGGATTATCTGACTCACTAACCAGCCTTCCTGGCCCACACGGTTCCAGGATGCTGGGAAAAATCTATTTGGATAAGATCTTTCAGATTGTGACTTTCAGTGACCCTGTGACAGAGCAAGATAGAAAGCTGCTTCTATTTAAAATGCCAGATAGTTACTTCCAGTGGCTAACAGATTTCCCCTTTCCCGACGGAATTTATAAGCGTGCATTTTATAGTTCTTTTTTGCTTCATGTAAATTGTGGGTGTTAGTTCTGAAAACCTTAAATAATCCTCATGAAAGACCATTACATCCCTCCTGATGCTTGCATCCCCATGCACCAGGCATTTCAGAAGGGAGACTGGTTGCAGTGGCAGAAGACAAGAGACTTCTTTAAAAGGCAAGGTTCTCTGATTTTTTCAGCCAACACCGGCAGCCAGGTAGTGACTGATGGAAGATGCTTGTCCAATGCTTTTGTGAGCTCATGGCCTGTGAGTTATAACCGCAATTGGTTGTGTTATCATTTTGAGCTGCATTCTGCAATCATGCAGAGTAAGTTCCTTTATTTTGTCTTGCACACCATACTGGTTTTTCCATGATGCTGATGGGAAGTTATCACAGGTAAATCACACCTGTCTGTAAGCTGGCAAGTCTAAAATGCAAAATGCCAAAATTTCATCTCCCAAACTCTCTGCACCCATAATTCCAGTCTTACTTTTTTTCCCTTCACAAAATATTCCACTTGTTTTTTGATTTTTATTTTTTTCCAGCAGAAGCTCCGATCATTTCAAATATCCTTTAATATCCTTTACGTATCTTCCCCAAGATCTCAGTCACCTCTTTTTAAAATTTTTCTGTAAAGATAACATTTTTTTTTTTAATTCCTATAAACACAAGGCTTCTAAAACCCAGTAGCCCATTGGGCATGGATAGATGTTCTGTTTGGGAGGTGTCATGTCAACTTAAGCCAACTTCAAGCCTTCCCTTCCCGATACTCCTACAGGCAGCCTGCTTCTTTGTTAGAGGAAAAGAAAGCAAAAGGTTTAAGTGTAGAATATATCAATAATTTACTAATATAACTTTTTCACATAAATAGTGTATTTTTTTTCGTATGTGGTACAATTATGTCTAAGAGATGGTCTACATGAGTTGAAAGAAGAAATAATGGCCTATGAAGCCAGGGATAGAAGGCAAAGTACACACAGAGCAATGTAAAGAAGTTTTCTACATTATGCAAAGCATGCGGAGCTTGTAATCCTTCATTATTCATTATATTTTCTTTATCTCTTGTTGAAATTAATTTATATAATAGATACTATAGAAAGTAATATAGCCTTCTGTTGCCCTGTGTATATCACACACTGAAAATAAAAGTGCTTTGGCTTTATAAAGAGGTAAAGATATGATGTTCAGTATGAACATGTGATTGAATTATAAAGGAACCCCTTCAAACAATCAAATCCAAGCCCTGTCATCAAGAAAATAATTCTGATACTAAAATGAATAAGGCCAGGAAAACTATTGAATGTCTTCACTCCCCCTAAATGCAAACACCTGTCATTCAGCATCAGTGCCCGACTGGTGTTAGGTATTAAAAAAACAGTGTATTTATTGAATACACCTGTATTTTTTAGAAGAAATCCAGAAAAACTACCCCAAACTCTGTCAGAGCAGAGCCAATCAAGTAGTTTGCTCCTTATGAATCTCTAATGAGCTTTTGGGTGCTGGGCTGCTGTGAGTCTGAATGGGCCTCTCAGTGCAGTGGTGAGCTTTCAGTTGATTTTCTGTTTTTACTGAATACATATTTTCATTTGAAGCCACTGCAAAAATTATGCCATGCTGAAAACAAGCATTCCTGGATCATATAAACAAACAGTATAAATAAAGAAGCCAGGCCTTCAAGTGTGACTTTGTTCTAGAGGAACATTAAATGCAGTGCATCACACACACTCACTCACAGTCACTCTCCCCACCCTCTTTTTAATTTTTACTTTCTTTCTTTTGTAGGTTTTAAAAAAAGGATTACATAGCATAGCTCAATTGGCCATCAAACCAAAAGAAGAAAAAAAAAAAAAGTAACCCAACACTTTACTCAGACGTTGGAAATGCTGCAGACAGAAATTGTTAAGTCCTTAACATTTCAATCCAGAGTTGTATAATTCACATCCAGAGCTGCTACCAAGTCACGGGGGGGTGACTTAATATGTTCCCCAAAGTCCATTATGTTATCCATATCCAGGAAGATATCTGTGCCAGGGCTTTCTTGAATCAAAGCGATGTCCACCATTCTTCAACTGTGAGCCTGCTGAGATTTTTTTTCCAGTTCCTGGCAAATAGATATCTGGCTCTAGTATATGCCAGATTGATGCACTTTGCGACTGATCCCTTAATAATATTCAGGTCTCCTAGCCCCAGAACACAAAAGCTCAGCAACTGCACAGATATCTACCTCCAATATTTTTTTTTTCTGATAAAAGAACTAAAATCCTATTATCTTCCTCCCTTAAAATGCAATAATTATCTCATGCTACCCCCCTCACAAAAAATATTTTATTCCTCTCATATAGGACTAGTAACAAACAGATTTATTTTTAGTTTTACTGAATGTAGGGAAAGATTATGAATGAAGAAGAGAGTGGGGGGAGGGAGGATGTGTGTGAGTTTTACACTTGGGGACTACATTACAACTATGCAATATTTTCTGATACATGTATTCATATTAAGATGCCCTGCATGACTTCAATGTTTTCTACAACATATGCTGCTACTACTCTTAGGTCATGTCTGTGTGTGGAGCCATTTTCCAGCTCTGAATAAAGATTCCAAGGATATAATTGATAAAGAGGCTAACAGTGATCTATTGCAAATAGTGTTTTTCAGAAATCAAGATCTAAAATGAACAGCTCGGTCTGGCTTGATTTCTTATGTTTCTATTGCTTTACACCCGTGAGATTAAATGGGTAGAACTATTGTACAATATTGTGCTGTTGTATAATGCTCTTAGTTGCACTATCATGATATATTAATACATACCCACACTTCAGACTTCAGCAGTTCTTTTCATCTGAACAGATGAGATCTAAACTTTTTTTTTTTTCCCAGTCCTTTTTGATTTATGGACCCCTACAAATTTCCTATGAAAAGTATAGCCCCCTTTAGAATTTCCATGTGCAGAGATTGCTACATAGTATCTGTGAAACATTTTTTCTTAAATTTTTATTTATATAGGTAGCCAAAAAGCTGCAGGAGTCTCTGGGTCATTGACTGAGAACATTTTCTGAGACTTTCCAAGTTAATTAAACGGCAACCCCCTTCCCCATTAGGTCAGCAATACCTTGACTTTAGGAAGGTGCTTGCGCAGGGACAGAGAGAATCATTGTCTTCCCAGGAACGCCCTCATAGACAGAAACTTTGCATGGGACACCACATTTCCAGACGAACTTGTTAACCTTCACTCCTCTTGAGATGCAATATATCTGTCAGCGTGAACGGTGGGCGGAGGTGTACAGTGATCGGAAGGGATTCTTGCAAATGAAGCCACTGAGCATGTGCCTACGATGTGGATTCATGGGGAATCCTACATGGTATTTGCGGTGGTAGCAAGACTTTTAAACTGTAATCAAGCTTTTTTTCCTGTTTTTTGGATGATATAAAAATCACTGCATTAAATATGTTGTGGGTTCCTTTTCTTTCTTTTTTATTTTTTTGTTTGTTTTTCTTTTTAGTATTTGTTTGTGATATATGAAGAAGACTCAAAAATTTTAGTCAAAGCTATTTCTTCCCTGCTTGTTTGCATTGCTAGTATAGGTCTTATCTTTCACAGCAGACTACATTGCCACTGGAAAGTTAAAAACAAAACAAAACAAAACAAAAAACAACAACAACCAAAAAAAAACCAGGACAGCCCATTAAGTGAAGATCAGAAGTCAATCAAATTGGGAAGCTACTTTTCATGGAACTGTTAAAATCATCTGATTTTGCTTATTTGCTCTTAAAATACAACCTTGTGAAATGTCTGAGATTAAATCATTGTTAAAGTTTCAGCCCTAGTGCCCTTCCATTACAACGTGTGAGAGTTCCCCAGGCACATTCTGAGATAAGTCTGGACTATTTTTGTTAGAATAGTTAGTGCATTCAGAGCAACTTGTTCCAGTGTAGATAAGCCAAGTGGTGCTTTATGATGTACTAGCTAGTCTTGCTGAAGTGTGTGTTACAACATGCTGAGTATCACTTCCTTGTCTACATTGTCTACAGTGACAATTTGGACTAAATTGGGACATTGTAGTCAAACTTTTTTTTTTTTTTTTAAATCTTTTACAGTGTTCAAGTCAAACTGCTACAGACTCCAAGATGGTCTCCAGCACAGGGATTCCCAAACTGTGCTCAGCAGACCTAAGGCTATGTGAGGATGTTTGGCCTGATGAACCAATGTTCATTTCCATTTTTGAGGAATGCAGCTGATGAAAGTAAGATAAAACTAAGAGGAAAAGAAAAGCTAAGGAAGTTTAAAACGCATGCATATTTTTATAACAATTCTTCCATGCATTAGTGGCTGTACCAGCAACAGAGGTATAATGTGATCCGAGTTGAAAAGGAACAGGACTTGATATTGAGTGAGAAAAGAGGTCATGGCATGATCTCTGTGTGGTGGTGTCATCAATAGTACTGAACAGACAGCATGGTGAGCAGTGGGACTTGAGGTGGGACACCTTCCCTGCACGGGCTCTCTGTTGCCTGACACCCATACTGCCCTCTCCATGTGGACTTCCTCAGCTAAGTGCTAATTTGGACATCTCTTGTAGTCATTAAATTGGAGAACATAAATATTGTTGGTGTCTCAATCTCTTGTTATATTCAGCTGAAGCTGATCTATGGTTACAAATGTTAGAGCGAGATGAGGTGAGCCAGCTTTCTTCAAGAAGCCAAGATAAAAGAGGTGAGACTGTCAGCCAACAAAACTAGGGAAAGTTAAACTTCACTTATCTGATGAAAAGCAAGCACAATAAATCTTTCAGAAAGAAAAACAAAACAATGGTGCTCTGTGTTGTTAAGCATTTTACAGATACTTTTAGATACTTTTAAGAGTTCTGGTCAAAGTTACGCTAGAATATCACATACTCTCTTGAACTAACATTGATGTCAGTTCCAATGACTGTATCCCAAATGTGACAATCTTGGCCTTGTTTTTACAACCACAGTTCTATCAGAATAGCTTCTTTATTTAAAAAAAAAAAAGAAAAGAAAAAAGAAAAAAGAAAAAGATATGTCTATCCTTTATGGTCTGTACGGTCAAGATTTCAACTAGGCAATGCAAACAGGAGTATACTACAAACTGGCTTAATACACCAGACAATAAATTTAGGGCAAAGAAACAAAGATGCTGTTTCTGTTCTCAGCTGACATTTCTCTCCTCATACAAAGTAACTGCATCAAAAGCAGCGTTCAGCTCTTAGGGATCTAAAACTTCGGTGCCTAGTCTCTGCGAGTCCTTCAGGCGCTCTCCACAGTCAATGGAACAAGACCAGTGCCACAGCAAGGTGAGTCATCTCACAATGGACATATTTTAGCTGGCTGGGATGAGTCACTGTCTGGAGATGTTTGGGCCTCTTTATTTGCTGGCTCAGATGGCCAGCTGGAAGCCAGGTAAATATTCTCTGACATGTTACTGCTACAGAATTAGACTTTGTCACTGCCTTATCCTGCAATTCGCACGTTATAAACCTATATATAAGTTATTCGCACGTTATACTCTGCCTGCTCGTCAGTGTCCCACCAACGCCAGGGAGGTGAACTTAAAGACAAGAGGACCTGCTTAGTCACGGGCAAGAGAATTGCATGAAAAGGAAGGGCAGCTACTGATAATAAAGGGCAATATGAGGTGATAATGTTTTATAATGTTGTTTGGTTGGAGATGGAGCAAGATGCATTTGAAATAGGAGTGTGGTGCCATTTTTTTCCCAGGGAGGGTAACGAACAACCACTGGTACAAAACTTGCCTACAGTGAAAGGGGATTCTGACTTGAAGTCTTTAAAATGAGGCCAGATGTCTTTCTAAATGAAGTATTGTAGCTCAGCTAGAAATGACAAGCTAGAGGCAGGAACCACTTGTTGAAATTCAATGACCTCTGTAATACAGGACCTCAGAGCTGAAGATCACCATGGTCTTGTAAAAATCCTACTTTTATTTATTTGTATTAAAGTAGTGCTTAGATCCAAATAACATCTGCTCGCAGAAAAAAAAAAAAAAAACTACATTTTAGAATTCTTTGTGTTAAAACTGGTGTTGCTATTTTCTGCTAAATATTGTACATATACTTAGTAAAAATAGACAGTCCCTGCCAAAAGAGCTTATTACCTTCATTTTCAAATATAAACATCTAGCTTTGTGCACAGAAAAACCTGGTGGATTTTGTTAACAGATTCATGCACACAGGACCTAATTGGTGCAACAAGATTTCGGGGCATGTCATGTAGCTGAGGCTAAGAAGACAGGTTTCTATGGAAGCTCCCTGGATGTTCTGAGTTGGCTATTGATGGTCATTGACAACAGCACTTATTTGTCCAGACAGGAGCATCTCACAGTTTGATTCTGTGGGCTTTCGGTTATCCTCCCAAAGGGAGCTGTGAGAGTTCATCACTTTTCAGGTCTGAAACCAGGAGGAAGGAAGGAATTCCATATTCTTTCAGGACTGTACACCATTGCCTTACAAACTTTCCTGTAATTGTCCAGTACTGCAGCAGTCAACGTTCAGCCATAAATCATGTTGCTCCTGTAGTGCCACAGAAAAGTATGCAAAATGGGCTGCATGTAGTATTTTAGGTGTGCTCTCAGCTCCTGCCTGGGCACAGGCAAACAAAGAGAATGAGCTGCAGGGCATGTGTATGTTGCTAACAATCTGCACATTTCTCCTGGGCCCTTCTGGGCATGGGCGCCTTGTGTCCAGGCCACCAAAGGTACCTAGAGACTGGTGTTACTATATGGTCTTTGCTCTCTTCTGCCTCACTCTAGCAAAATTACTGTCTGGCTGTTCTGCCTCAGTTCCCTGCTCCTTAAGAAGGAGGCTAAGCTAAGAAGGTTGGCAAAGCGAAGAGGGAGAAGATGGTGCCTCAGGCAGGGAGTGGAAATGCCAACTCTACCACAATGCCTTGAATGCCAGAGTTTGTCTTCCCACAGATGCAGGAGATGTCCTAAGGGTGTTGTAGCCTGAAGAGTTACAGTGGTTCTCCGTACCACCACCACGAGTTGTTGTAAAACGGGTGAACAGAGTGGGTGTGTATAGGCCTGTGCCTCAGGTAACATAGCAGATAAAATTAACTGTGTTTTTGCCTGCTAATGCTGGAGCCACCCTTCTTCTTCACCCCCTTCTAATTGGAGGAAAAAAAAAAAAAAAGTATCCAATGAATTTTTACATCTACCAAATGAAATCCAAACATGGTGCATTTTCTGTGAAACGTGCTGACAACAATCTTTGATTTGTCCTTTGGTTTGAAATTCCAACCTCCTTTCAGGGCAGGACAAAACGAAGCTCTGTATGATTAGGGTCACGGAAAGGAGCTAACAGGTCCTGAAGACCAAAATGGTAGAGGAGGAGAGCAACTCCTTGGCTTTACTTTTGCAGAAGCAGAAAGAGAAGGCAAATCAAGAAAGACTGAAGAGCAGAGTGCAAGGAGAAATGCCCCGAGATCTATGGCTTCTTCCCAGTCTAGTAGGTGAAGGATGTTTGGAATTACTGTTGTTACTTTATTCCTCCTACACATGCCTCCCAAAGTGCCTGCAGGTCCACCTCTTTCTGCTTCATGTCTGTAAGGATCTAGTCAAGGACAGGGAGCCCGGACGACATCTCCACTGGCGCTAATTGCGATACTTCAGGCTGCAATAATTTTCCCAGAAAGTACCCATGTGCCTGCCAAATGTGCCTCTCTAGAGGCACTATCTAGAGACACCAGCAGCAGACAGAGCCTCTGATGCAACAAATCTTGGAAGCACCCCTGAGATTTAGGGAGAGCACTTGATGTTCCTGCTATCCTGATTGTTTTGGATAGCTCATTGTCACCTAATTGTACTGTAGGAAGGTCTGTCCATTCCCTCCTGTCTGCTTATTTATGCCCTCAGGCTACGTAAAGACTGCATGTGCCTGAAACAACAGCCAACCACAAAGTCTCCAGTGCCACTCTTTTGGTATGCACTAGCTCAGATTCCTTGTTGCAAGAAAAAAAAAACTCCTCTGTTGATAAATGGCAGCATATTTTACAGAGAGAGAGAAAGAGAGGCAGACTGCTCTGCTCCTTCAGCAGGACCCTGTCTGTCTCACTCCTGGGCTGACTTGAAGCTGCTTGATGCAGCTGGGAGGCCTTTGCCAAATGACACGGAGAAAAAGGAAGACATAAGCTTCAGCAGCTGGTGGAAGAAAAGGAAAGGCCAAAACAACCTTTAAAGAAGAATTATTAATCAGAAAATGATTCACTAGGAAATAGTATTTACTAGGATACAGTAAATGCATCTATTAGAAATGGCTTGGTCAAGCTGCTAAGATAATTTTAAGGAAATGTTAAGAAGGATTTCCCTGAGAACCCTTTTTACTTATTTGTACTCTAATAGATCAATTATTAGTTAATATGATTAATATGATTAGAAACTTTATGTGGTGGGAGCTTTTCTGCACATGTAGTGGCATAATGCTGGCTCTGTGCAAAATGTTGTTTAACAACTGCTTTCCTGGGGAAAATAAACTGTGCATTCCGGTATTTCTGTATAGGATGAAAATCTGCATTCGTGCCTCCTGTCACTCCCAGGAGGAGTGAACTTCTCGTGGAAGTGCGGCTGCTAGCCCGCAGACCTGGCTGAGGCCTGGGCTGGGCGCTTGACTCTGGCCTCACAGGAAACACAGCAGCCTTTCACTTCCTGTCCTAAATTAAAACTTCCTGTCTTAGGGAAAATGGCATTCGCTTGGTCAGCCTCCATTCACCCTTACCAAGTGCATTATGACGGTGGTCATAGGCTGCGCTGAAGTATTTGGGATAGAAACACATGGGACACGAAACAGTGGCTGCACTGAGGAACATGGATCCTATCAGGACTGACGGGGAGAAGAACGGAGGCACAGGGCAATGCACGGCCTTGCTTGTGGGACAGCTCGGCTGGGACCTGGCTGGGACTGCAGCTCTGTGGTGGACAGACTTAGGCTCTTCAGGAGAGACAGGAAAGGAAGGAAAGCAAGGGGTTGCCTTCTCCATGAAGGAGTGGTACAAATATATGGGAACAAGGAGACAGGCTGCTTGGGAGCGCATGGGTCAAGGGCAGAGGAGACACCGGTAAGGGTAACGCTGTGGTGGGTTTGATACAGACCATATCCAATCAGCACCAGGAAGTCAATTAATTCTTTAAGCAATTAGAATTATCCAGATGACAGCCCATGATGCCATGTGGAGACTTTAACCGTCCTGGATTCGCCTGGAAGGACAAGACAGTGGGCCGCAACAGGCCCAGAAGATCTCTGGAGGGTGTTGAGGGAAACGTCTTTAACACAAATAGCGTGTGGACAAGGGGAGTGGGTTGGGGTGTCGAAGTCCACTCAACCTTCTACTCACAAGCAAAGGAGAATTGGACAGGAGTGCGAGAATCAGCAGCGATGTTGGCAGTAATAACTACAAAGTAGCGGAAACTGTGGTCCTGGCTGGAGTGAAGACAAGTAGTGGAGCACAAAGCTCGGCCTTCAGGAGATGGGTGCTTTGGCACCCAAATTAAGACATTACAGTCTGAATGGGTGGACAACTCGACACATAAATGACTGTTTGGAGGACCAGGCTCAATGGATAGTGGCTAACAGGTGGAACCCCTGGGTATCAGTGGCTGTTGGAGCACTGCAGGGGCCTGTCCTGGGGCCTGTCCTCTTTGACATTTGTATCAGTAACCTGGAGGAGGTCTCATCACGTTTGCAGATGACACCAAATTGGGGGGATCAGCTGACATGCTCTAGGGCAGGGCTGCCATCCAGAGGGACCGAGACAGGCTGGAGGAACGGGTCAACAGTAACCTTATGAAATTCAACAAGAACAAATGCAAAGTCATAACTCCTACTTGTCTCATCTCTGTCTTTGGAGGTTTTTGAAACCTAAAACCCTAAACAAGCAGGTCTGAATTCGGTGCTGACCCTTCTTTGAGCAGGAGGCCAGACTAGAGACAGCATCACATCCCTTCCAACACAAGTGGTTCTGTGCTTTTATGATAGGAACAGACAATCCCATGTTGTTAAACTTGGTTGTTTTAAGAAGTTACTACCCCTGGTGCTGACTATTACCATCCATCAGCCAGAACCCTTACAGCTGGAATGCAGCTGGCGCATGTTCATGTTCCTAGACCATTGCAAAACTAATCCCTTTTACCTCATATTGCAACAGACTACAAATGCATACACAGCTAATTACTGTGTGTCAGTTGAAAGGGCAGTCACTTCTGGCCGAGGGCATGCTCGTGGCTTAAATCTTACTGGGTTCATTGCTTACCACCATCTGCTCTCAGACACAGCTCACCTACAAGACCACCCTCATGGAAGCTGCATTAGCGCAAGCACAAATTCTCATCATTTTATCATCTGTATCGTTGTACCTTCTGCAGACTATGTTTAGGGACCAACACCCCAGCACAATCACAGAGCAAAAAGATCGTTGCTCCAGAACACTGACTGCACAAGTAGGTGCCAAAGGCAACAGGAGGAAAAGTACAGGGTACAAGCCAATGGTCTGCAATCCCAGCCAGTGATCTTCGTGCTCCAGCTCCTTAAATGCCATCATTTCTTAGATAGTAGAACTGCACTGCATCTGGCTGGTGGTTGGTGTTTGTCTGTGAGCTTATGCATATACACAAATACACTCTAGCCCTTCCTGTGAAAGAGTATTTTGTAAATGTAATGGACTACTGTTTTGGTTGGCTTGAAAAACAGAGACATATAAATACAAATCTAAGCGTGATTAGTTTAAAAGTGTCTATTTATAAATGAACACGGCTAAACTTGCTGTTTTTGTTTATTTGTTTCTGTTTGGAATATTAGATCCAGTCTGAGGCAATGACCAACCGTATATGTGCACATATATCCATGTTGCACAAATAAATCAAACTAAGGCAGCCTACTTCTTGTAGACTGGCATTAGGGTAAGTATATCTTAAGAAAGTTCTTATTCAGACTTGGCTTCAGGCAATAAAACGTCATAGATGTATAACTCTAGTGAGTGAAATTTCTAGGGAGCAAATTAGGCTAAAAACATCTTCTAGAGACAGCTAGAAAGGAATCAGACACCACCCGAAAATAAGGCAAGTTATGCAGTAAATGTTTCATTTATTGGATTTCTTCCATTACAATTAGGGTTAAAAGACATGTTGTCAATAAAAATGGTATATTTATGGAGGGCTCTGTATTTTTGAAGCCTATTTCTTGTCATTCACTCCTATGGTGCTTGATATCACCTCATGATAAAGTGTGAATAATCCCTGCATGAATGCATATTTCTACCCATTAACCATTTTATTATTAGGCAGAATTATCCATAACAAAAGCAAGAGGTACAGCTGTGTTTTAGGTGCTAAAAGGGAAGTATGTTCCTACTGAGCCATAGCCATGACTTGGGGAACAGAGCATGGATTTAAAGACATTAGTATGTGTTATGAGGTTGAAAACAAACAATGCACAGGGGTTTTCAGCATTTTCCAATGTTTCTCCCTTAAGTGTGGCTAGAAAGCCCACACCTATTGCTCAAATAATGCACCATGACCTGGTCAGTACGTGCAAAATCTAAAGCCACAAAGAAATCTAGCAGTAGTACCACAATGTGGTTGTTTGTCGACATTTTCCCTTTTTATAGCTTTCTTGAATTTTCACGTGTGCATGTTTTGGTCAAAGCAAATGACCACAGAAAGGAGCCATGGTTTCTGTGTTTTCATGCCATCATCTTGCCTGCCTAGAAAAAATTCCCCTCACTGCTAACTCTGGAAGAGCCAGCACTGGTAAAGCACTGGGCAGATGTGTTTGCTTTGCGCTGTTGGAACCTTTTCAATATTGAAATCTTTTTTGACATTCAGAGCAGATTTAATGATCCAAGATTATTTGTAAACATACGGACTCCTTTGAGCTGTAGACTCAAATCCCAGCCTGGTCAACCAAAGTCCTTTTATCTTTCCAAAATAAATAACTTGAATTTTACACATTGCAACCTACATTGAGACCTTTTGGAGAAGACCACGAAAATGGATGATTCACCCCTGAGATGTAAACATTAGCCAGGAGATCCAGCTGGCAGGCAGCAGACCTTGTTTCTCCAATATAGACTTGGGCCTCTGGTGAGATATTAAAGATTCCAAAGCATTTTTCATAAAACAATACATTTCCTTGGCTGCCCCTGGTCAACCTCTTCCCTCTCCGGTTCAGTGCAATGTGAACTGGCAAGCAAACTTCACGTGCTTCTTCGCTCTTGCTGTTCACGAGACTCTGCAGTGTTCTCAGGACCAAAATGTCGTGCCCAAGTGTAGGATGGTGACAACACTGTCAGTAAGTAACCAAAACCCATTGCTCAGCATGCGGTATATTGTACCAAGCTGGGAGAATTACAAAAGCCTGGAGAGAGGCACTTCTACTTCTTCTTCTGTGCTATAGGTCAGCTTGGACAAGAAAGCCAAAGTGTCTTGAAGATGGAGCTTAGAGCACCTGGCTTTGTCTCACCAGCTATTGATCAAAATCGGGTATCTACACAGTAGATCACGTTTCTTGCAGTGAATTAGCTTGACATCTTTTTTTCTGAATATTGTGTTTCTTTCATTGTTAAAGGCTATAGTTTTATTTATTTATTTTTGAATCTAAGGTACTACCTGAGAACCCTTCACTCAACGGGTGCTGTTGACCTCTTGAGAGCTCTCACTTTCCCCCTGCATGAAACAGAAACTGTTACATAAATAAAAACGGTACAAATAAGATGCATAAGCTATCAGAAATGACTTGTATTACCTTAAATCATGTTGTTTTAGTAATCATTGATAATACTTGGACTTTGAAACCAAGCTGTAGTTTGAAAACAATAACCTAAATGTTTGCAATATGGAGAACATGATGTTGCCACGAAAGCTGCAAAGCAGTTTCCTAGACCTTCCTGGGGCTCCTCGGAGTCCATTGCTGTGACAAAATCCCCAGCTGTGTGAGCACAGGGGGTAATGCCACAGCTGGGCACAGCTCTGGGCCTGCCAGTCGGAGGCCACCAGAGCCAACTTCTATCAACATTTACTCAAGTGAGGAGGATTATTGTGTGAGTAGTGCAGTGGTATCAACACCCTCAGAAATAGCCTGTCGGTAATGCTACATCCAGGTGTAAGGCTCTGCAGAATCAGGCCCTACTTCTGCAAGCAGCTTTGGGCAAGGACTGGGCCTGTCTTGAACACCAACTTTTGATGATGCTCAGTAAGTAGTTAGCAGCCACGCTGGGACTGAAGCAAAAGTGTGCTTGTTTAAAAAAAAAAAAATGGAAAAAGAAAACCACAGCAGATTGTAAAAAGATCTTTGAGAAACAAAACAAAACTGTGCAACTGTTTTTGTTCATTTGGATCAAATTATAACACGTGGCCCTGCAAAGTAAATAGGAGTCTGCCACATTTGTATTTCCAATCTCATATTGTTCTGGGATATAAAGGCATTTTAAAAATGAAAAGGAAAACAAAAATGGAGAATATTTGTTAAGGTGTCATTCTGCAAGCCACTAGTTAGGAGAGGCAGTGATCTGGGGCAATGGGAAGTGCGCATGCCCACAGACAGTTATTTAGCAAAATCTCTGAAAGTAAAAAGCAAGTTAGTCAAAGGACTGGTGGAAAAAGAAACTGTTCGATCCATTTGTATGCTGACTTAACAGTAAAGTATTTCATTCTTCATGTTTTTACTTGGTGTCTTGAAATAATCCCTTTTCTGTCTCCATATTCCCACTTAGACATTGTTCACAGACTTATTTATTTATGAAGTCTGAAGGTTAGTCCCTACCTGCTGAGACTAATTAGCCCCGTTCTTTGTGTCCTATGCAATCCTGTCTGATTAAATGTACACATTTGTTTTACTTCTTTTCATGCTTCCTTTCACTCTACTTCTGCTTTACTGATTAATATTAGAGTCGTAAGTTGCAGTGATTTTTTAATTTCTATTTTGTCTGCATCTTTCCCTTTAGTATGCAAATTTCCATGTGAACTTTTTAATGCCTGAGAATCCGCGTTACCCTGTCGATCTCCGTACTATTATTTTTATTATTCTTTTTAGAGAAGACAGTTTAGCCGAAACCCCCCAAACTCTCTAAATATTCCATGACAAATTGGCTTTGTTTTGGAAACCCTGCGTGCTCAGCGGCCCTCGGTACGAGCAGCAGGTTAGATTTGCCGAGGAATGTTTGGATTCTTTAGCACAGCCCGTCCCTCGCTCTCCGGCACCGGCTCCACGAGGCGATTCCCCAATTCCCACCGAAATTACGGTCCTGCTCCCCCCGCTCCGTCCCTCGCCCGCCTCCAACTCGCCAATTGACTCGCCCATTGTTACAATTTGTCCCTGCCAGGAGCTCAATTTGTCTCCCCCTTCCCCTCCGCGCCGGAGCAGATGCCGCCCCCCGCACCCCCGGCCCCGCTCCCCGCCCCGCGCCGCTTTCGCTTCGCTTCGCTTCGCTTTCCCCGGGGTGCTGTTTACGCCACCACCACCACAACTTTCCGCTTCTGAAGTCCGCGAGTCCTTGATTCTCCGGCCTGCCATGCTAATTAACTTCTTAGCAGTCACATTCCTTTTCCTCCTCCTTTTTTTTTTTTCTTTTTTTCCACCAAAAAAAAAAAAAAGAACGGCGCGCCTCGCTGCAATTTGGAAATATCTGATCTTCAGCGAGTGATCTCGCACGTTTTAATCCTGCGTGTTAGAACCGCGATGAACGCAAGGAGCAAGTGCTGCTTTAAAAAAATATATATATATAATAAAAAAGCAGGCTTTTACTATAGTATCATGTTTATTAGGATTGGAGTTTCTTAGCTCCAACGAGTGGCAAGAAAAAATAACCTTAACGGTTCTAAACCCCCCCCCCCACCGCCCTACACCCACACGTGCCCACAGCCGTGCTCCGGGAGCACGGGGACCCGCGGCGATGCTCCGCTTCCTCGCGTCCAGCTCGGAAAAGTTGGTGCCTCCACGGGCAGGGGCACCCGCTCGGCTGCTCCCCCCCCCCCCCCCAGCTCTGGAGCGGAGTGCAAATTTTTTTTTAATATCAAAAAAAAAATTTTTTTTTGCCCCCCCCCCCCCCCCCCCCTTGCTTGGTGCCCCGGCCCTCCCGCCGCCTGCCCCAAAGGCTCATTGTTACTTCGCCACTTCCCCCCTTCCTCCTCCTCCTCCTCCTCCTCCCCCCCAGCCCTGTTTATTTATGCAGACGTCACCGGGGAGCCCCCGCCCCCTCCTGCATCTCATTAAGTGCCTGGTGTGTTTCTCGCTCCCTGTCAATAATCCCGGATCCCAGACTTCTCCGTTCCTCCGGATTTCGATCCCCCCTTTTTCTAGCTGTCAATCAGCGCCGCCTTTGAACTGAAAAGCTCTCAGTCCAACTTCAACTCACTCAAACCCGAGCGGCACGGGCTCCCCGTATCCGCGGCGGCTGCCCCCCCGTTACAGCTGACTTCTTTGGTTTGTTTGTTGCATTATTATTATCGTTATTATTATTATTATTTTTTTTTTATCCCTCCCTTCCCCCCCCCCCCCCGACCCCCCTCCCCCCGGCTCCGTGGTTTATTACTGTTAATTTTTCGCGAGTGCGTGTGCGCGCCGTGCACGCCGAGCAGCTCCCTGGAAGAAAGAAAGAGAAAATCCACAAGAAGGAAAGGAAGAAGCCTAAAGTCACTGGTGCAAAAGGAGCGAAGAAGAGACGTTTCCCTCCCCTCCTCCTCCCTCTTTTCCCCTCCCCAGGAGGAAAGAGAAGGGGAGAAGAAGAAAAAAAAAAAAAACTTTCACCTTGGACTCTTCTTTTTTTTGGTGCAAACTTTCCTCCCCCTCCCCTGGTCTTTTTTTTTTTTTTTTTCCCCTCCTTCCCCCCCTCCCCGTTCCCCCCTCTTTTTTTTTTTTTTTTTCTTTTTGTATCACCCCCCTTCCCCTTTTTGCAAAATTGCTGCTGGTGGGGTGAGCCAGGAGGAAAATGCCGCAGCTGAACGGCGGTGGAGGGGACGACCTGGGCGCCAACGATGAACTGATCTCTTTCAAAGACGAAGGGGAGCAGGAGGAGAAGATCTCGGAGAACTCCTCGGCCGAGAGGGATTTAGCTGATGTCAAGTCGTCTCTCGTCAATGAATCAGAAACGAATCAAAACAGCTCCTCGGACTCGGAGGTACGGGGGAAGCCCCCCGCGGGGCCGGGCGGGGGCCGCGCTGCGGGGCCGGGGGCGCCGGGTCCCGCTGCCGGCGGCGCCCAACTTTCCTCCGCGGCACCAACTTGTAACGATGCCTTCTGTTTTGTTCTCTCTTCCCCCGCTCTCCTTCCCCTTCCCACCTTCTCCCCGAACCTTTCCCTTTCATCCTTCCCCCCCCCTTGAAAAAAAAAAATAATGCACACCCCAAACTAAAAAAAAAAACCAACAAACCCCATACCCCCCCCCCCCCGTCCCCAATCTCCCCGCTGCCGACCCCGGCCCGCTCCCAGGCGGAGCGGCGGCCCCCGCCTCGCTCGGAAACTTTCAGAGATAAATCCCGAGAAAGTTTGGAGGAAGGTGAGTACGGCGGGCCCGCAGCGCCCCGCTCCCCCCGGCCCGGCCCGGCCCGGCCCGGCGCCGGGCTCCTCTTTTTGGGACACCCGCTAAAAAAAGTTTTTCCTCTTCCCCCCCCCCCCTTCCCCTTTATTTTTTCCCCCCCCCTTGTCGCCCCCTTCCTTCCCCGCTCGTGTCTCCCCCGCCATGTTAGCTGCGAAGAGGCAAGATGGAGGGTTGTTTAAGGGCCCACCATACCCGGGTTATCCCTTTATCATGATCCCCGACCTCAGCAGCCCGTATCTGCCCAACGGCTCGCTCTCTCCGACGGCCAGAACGGTGAGTTGCCTTTTTCCTTCTCGGTGCTACCCCCCCCCGCACCCCCCCCCCGCTTCGGTGCCCCCCAGCCCCCCCAGCCCGCTCCGCAAACTTTGCGAACTCGGCGGGAGGGGGTTGTTTACACTTCGCCATGTTTCTTTTTTATTTTATTTATTATTCCTTTTTTTTTTTTTTTACTTTCAGTTTTGCGGGCGCTTTTTGCTGGAGCCCCTCGTCACCTCCCCCTGCTGTGCGAGGTCGGGGGGGGGGGGGGGAACAATAATAATAAAATAAAAAAAAAAAAGCAACAAAAAGCAAAGCCCAATCCGGCCTCAAAAGTAAACTACAAATTTTTAAAAAAAAGTTGCTTTTTTTTTTTTTGATGATGATGCTGACTTCCCCCCCCCCCGCCGCCCCCTCCCCTCCTCAGGGGGGGACCCCCGAGGGCCGCTCCCCGCGGGCTCCCCGCCGCCTCCTGCCCTCCTCCGCGGCGGCCGGGCCGGCTCCGGCTCCCCCCTCCCCTTTCCTCCCCCTTAACCCTCTCCTGCCCTCGGCCGGCCTGTGCGGGGAGCGCCCGGCTCCCTTCCCCTTCCCCTTCCCCGCCCGGCCCGGCCCGGGGGGGCTCCGGGGGCCGGGAGCCCGGCGGCGGCCGCGGGGAGCGGCCCGGGGCGGCTCCGGGGAGGGGGGCGCGGGGCTGCGGCCCGGGGGGGAACCGCCTGGGCCAGGAGCCGGCACGGCCCCCCCCCCAAAAAAAAACCCCCCCAAAAGAGTCGAGCAGAACTGCCTCCCGCGAGCACGCTGGCAAGAACTGTGCTGCAAGCGTCTTTTCCTCCTTGTTTCCTTTCTTTTTATCCGTGTTGTTTCCTTGGTTTTAATTAGTTTCTAAGCTAGGGCCGCGTGCCTGTGTGTGGGGGGAGCGGAGGGAGAGCCGCTTCCAGCTCCGAGACCCCAGGGTCTTGGTAAACTTTGGGGTGTGCTGCTGGGTTTGTAGTCCCAGCTGTTTTTCCGCTCTCCCCAGCCTGGTGCCATCAGCTGTGTGCTGTGCTCTGACAGCAGGTTCCTCGCGTGGAGCCTCCTCTCTCTGAAGAGTTTTCTTTCCCTTATTTTGCCCTCTCTGGTTTCTTAGCTGAAACTGTTAAATCCAGTGGGACTACAAATCGCTGCTCGCTCCTGTCGGTGGGCTTAGCCTCGCTGTTTTGCTTCTCCTGGGTGCTTCAAACTCCGAAGCGTCCCCACCATCCCCATGTGTGTTTATACACTTTTTTTTTTTTTTTTTTTGCCTTGTGGTAACACGAGATAGCGATTTACAATAATAGATCTACTGTTCGGGGGATGTTGAAGCCACGCTAATGACTGAGGGCTTGGACAACTCCAGTGTATCAGATCTACAAGTGTTTTAAAGCATTAAAATATTAAACATCGGGTCAGCCTTGTTTCCACTTAGCCAAACGTCAGCAGAGCAGCTCGGTGAATGCGGAGTGACGGAGATGTAAGGGGGATTTTGTGACTTTTTGCCCGAGTTCGGGATGTGGCAGTGCTGCGTTTTGGTAGCCCGCGAGGCTCCTCTGGCAAGGAGGTGATTTCTGGGACGGTAGCACGGGGGTAACTGCAGTTTGCAACTGTAATGATGGGGAGGGGAATGCAGGGGCTGGGTGCATTATATTTTTTTTCTTTCGAATCCGGTCACCCCTATGTGTATGGATGATGGTGATAAATTCCAAAATCTCGAAGCACTAGGATCCAGATGGCAAAGCAATCTTTGTCACAAATTACTTTGTTCCAATTTGTGAGCTTTGGCTTCCTTTTTTTTTTTTTTTTTCCCTCTTCTTTTTGCCTGAAATGCATCCCCCTCTTCCAAGTGTAGGTTAATAGGAAGAACACCTCGGCTTCTTCTTCTAAAAGCATTTTTATGTGCAGCTATAGTTTTTGATTTATTTTTTTTCCCTTCTTTTTACTCATTACCTTTATTAGATCCTTTTTCCCCTAGCATGTAAAGACAGGATCCTTCAGCAGTTAGCTTGCCTGGAAATATTCTTCCTCCCCTTGCTCCCCCACAGTTAAAAAGGCCTCCATAGGAATGTCGTGTTTGTGTGAATTAAAGGTACTGTACAAAAGATGACACGTTGGTTTATTGTTGGTATAGCAGGTGGCCTTCTTCTGTTATCAGATGGGTTCTGAAAGGATATTTCCACACTCAATAGGCAATTTTCTTATTTCCACATCCAGGCTCCAGCAACCTTCTCTCATCTTCTTAACCTTATTCTTTCACATTCTCTGTGCTTATTTGTTTGCCGACAACTTAATTGTAGCCTAGAAAAATTAAAGTTATTTATTTAGGCCTGAGAGCAGAATATTATGAAGATTAAGCGGGATAGCAGTTGTCTGTCACACTGTTTTTAGGTGGATTCTGGTTCTGTGCTGTGCCAGTTTTAATTTCCAGACGAACTAGATCGTTCTCTGTCCTGTTTTTTTAAATACGTATTGAAAAGGTAGAGATAATTCTGCATAATTTTGAATTTTATTTTTATTTATGTAGTTTTTTCAGAAGCCATATCTGTCGAGTTTTAGAGCAAGTAAGATAAAGAGGTGATGCAGATATGTAGCAAAACTGCTTTTCCTTTCCTTTTGCTGTTGTTGAAAACCTTAAAGGTTTGTGGGTGTGGTTCTCATGGATTTTCTGGGTTTGGTTTTTATTTGGGGGGTGTAGTGGGATTATTGTGTTTTTTTTGTTGTTGTTTGTTAATGTACCTGTAATTGTCTGTTCAAGAGCAAACTCGGGGACAGCAATTTCTGCATTACTGCCACAAGAATGTATGAAGTATCATGAAATCTGCTTATGATGAATAATATATTATCTCTATAATAATGCTTTACTTGCTGAAAACTCTCGATAAAGCTTAATAGGAATAATTTTATTTTTAGAAGGTAAAGGGTTTTTTGTTTGTGTGTTACTCTTGCTTTTGACGGAATCATGTGGATTGCTTTTAAGGCTAGATGTGTATGTGGAGGGCTGGCCAGAGAGTAATGAAGCAGTGCATCTGAGATGCCAGTTTCATACCCATGCTTGCAGAGGGACTGGGGTAGCTGCCTGGTAGGGATAATAAAGGAAATTGTTTTCATTTCAGAGTTGGAAATGAAGAAGTAGTGTATTTAATTTTTATCCTAATTTTAGAGCTTGGTTAACGCATTTTGGTGAGCAAATATATGTGTTGTGACTTGAGAAAACCCTGCTGGCAGATATCTCAGTTTTACTAGTGCTGTTGCATCTTCCTTTCCCCTAAATTGTTGCTTGCTAAGTGAGCCTGTAGGAGTAAGCTTGCGTTTGGTCCTGAAGTTTGGGAGTTTGGAATAGCTGTAGGGGAGAGCAGCCCCCTCGCTCGGATTTGTAGGTTCAGGAAGAAACTTTTTTCTTTAACTGGCTTGAAAAATGGATGTTTTCCTTCATCTGCTGAATGAAACAACATAATCCTTGCTAATACAAAAGCTGTAGACCCAGGAGTGTGAAGGGTTAATGGTGGTCCTTTTTTTTCCTCCCTCCAATTGTTTTGACAACACTTTTCAAAGTGTGACATTCCAAGCCCTTGCAATACAATGTAATATTACTGTAATTACACAGGTCATTACATTTTAAATAGAGAACAATAAAATGCTTATCGCGCTGAAAAAGAACAGGTGTTCTTGCCCTTCTTTGGTATTTATGCTAATTGTTTTTCATCTCCTTCAGAAATATTTATGGCTGGCACGTTAAGATTTTGGTCTCGATGCGACAATATTAATTCTTTACTAATCTTTAGGGTTGAGGTTTAATGTCTGCAGTATGGATTATGGTATTAACATCCACCAACTAGTTTAATAATGTAGGTACAACTTAATATGTCAGCACTTCAGTACTTTATGATACGTAGCTATTCAATGGAGACTGCGTTACTTTTTTTTTTTTTTCCTAAAAAAAAATTGAATAGGCATGCTTATAATAAAGTTTCTGGACTTGTGCAAAGACAAGCTATTAAATAAGAACTGATGATCCTGTGGCGTAAATCAAATGGAACCTGCATAAAGAAACTTTCCTCATGCTTAATTAGGTAGATTGCTGAATCACTCTGCTATAGCATTAGCATAGCTGGTATACAATGGCAAACAGACTGGGTCTGTTAACTTATTTTCAGTAAAGAATCTGATTTACTTTTAATTCTCTTCCTTTTATTTTTCTTCTTTTTTTTTAGTTCTCTGATAAGGCTTCAGTCCGGTGCAAACACTGCATTGCTGAGTCAATCAGCTTCTCTTTAGGGGGCTATGAAAATCAGTTAGAGAAAAGTTTCATGTTTCTGGGACCTTGCAAAACAATATAATGCAGCACTGTTACTGGAGCGTACAGGATAATTGCAGGACTGCACTTCATTAAAAATAATATTTGCTTTGGAAATCGAACAATTTTAATAGCTGCACCAGTGGCTGATCTATACTGGAAAAAAAAAATAAAATACAGTAGATGCCTTTCCAGGTTTTTTGAATGCATTCATACATGGACTGATGATGTTGAGTGTTTGTTTTTTTTTTTTTTTCTTCCTCCTTCCTCTTCGTTTTTTGTTCAAGCAAATATGTGCTGATTTGTCAGTTGAAGGCAGGGAGGGGGGATATGTCACAGCTTTCATTGGAGCTTGTAAACCAGAATGTAGGTAAAAAATGTTTTAAATTTGTCAGACTTTAAAGACTGGGCCCCAAAATCAGATTAAAAAAAAAAAAAGTGGTGCAGAGAAAAAGGACAGCTGCAGATTTTTTGTGTGGACGTGTGTTTCTGTACCATGACTAAAAACTCTGAGGACCTTTCCCCAGCTGTCTGGGAGTTATGTGGAAGTTGGATTATTGGCAGTTAAGCATGAGACAACCTGGATTTAGCAAATGCTCTCCTGCACAGGAAGTCGATGACATTATACTGGGGGAAGGGAGCGGATCCTGCTCCAGGCAAGGCTGGGGAGAGCCTGCTCCCCCCTCCGGGGCAGCCAAAAAGGAGAGCTTGCAATAGGCAGGGGTAAATGGAAAAGTGGTGGCTTTTGGTGGTTTTTTTTTTTTTTTCCCTTTTTCCTCTTTTCCAGGGGTTTGGGTGAAATCAGATCCCTGCTCCCACACTGGAGCTGCTGTGGGAACTTGTGCTTGGGGCGCTTGGGAGGTTTGGGGAGAAGTTTCAAGCCCTGCTCCCCCGCACCTCCTCTGGCTGCCGCCTCGCAAATATGTACCTAAGCCTTCAACTTTGACTTCTAATTGGGCGCATTTGTGAAGGAAATGGTTAATTTTACAACCAAAGGCAAACTTGCACCTCGACAGGTCTGCTGAAAGAAATGTGCCACAGTCGTTTGCTGGCAAGCACCGCAGGGTCATAAATCCACGGGGTTTATTTACAGCCTATAACACTTATGAATGTTAAGATATTTGACGCCACGCTGGCCTTATAATATCCAAGGTCCACAGACACTGGCAGTGGGTCAAATTTCTTTCACTAATTATAAGCAATGAGAGATGGAGTGTGGTGCTGGGGTGGGGGGGGGGGGGGAGATGGAAATCCTGTCTCTCCCCACCCAAAAGCGCAGAATTATTTGTGCTCCTCCTCCCAAGTGCTGGTTTATGTTTGTGCTTTTTACGTGGGCTCCGAAGTTTATAATTAACGCTTGCGGTGCCGGAGGGGCTGGCTCAGGCTGGAGAAGTGAGCGCAGCCCCGCGTCCCTTGCCGAGGTCTTAGCAGAGTTATGCTTGTGTCGGTATCTAGGAAATACTGCAAACGCTTAAAGAAGGGTGACACCTGGAAGTGTCCTGTGATTTTCTCACATCCCACTGAGCCATGCAGGGTTGTGGGGGGGGTGTGGGGGGGGGATCCGTCAGGTTTAACACGAAAGGTGGATGCTCGGGAATGCAGGCAGTAGGCTCGTGGCTTGTTGGGTAGAGCGATGATTTTGTTTGTGTGTGTGTAAAAGGGGGCTCTTGCGCAGCCCACGAGAGGGGAGGGCATGCAGGGACGGATTAACACGCTGGGCATGGGGGCAGCCCTGGGGAGAAGCCCGGTGCCCTGCTGGAGGGCAGCACCTGGGGCGTGCGGGGTCTGCGAGGGGGCGCCGGGGGGGGGGGAGCAGCGAAGCCAGAGGCCGCCGGGGAGTGCTCGGAGGACAAAGGAAGAAGATGGGAGGGAGCGCCAGGAGAAATCCCAGAAACTTGGGGCGGAGGGAACAGCGTTGTTCGGGCGGTTGGAGGGGAGGCGAAGCTTGGGGCCTGGGGGCTGGCTCCTCGGGCGTGAGGGAAGCGAGGGGCCCAGGGAGCGAGGCAGCGCGCTCCCCGCTGAACGTGCTTCCCTCGAGTGGACGGCTGGGGCTGACGTGCCGCTGTCTTGTCTGCGCTGTGCGTGTGCGTGTTAACACGGTGATGTGATTACTCAAATGTGCCTAGGTAGTACTCCCAGCTTTAATTTCTTCAGCAGTTTATTTCGGTTTCCCTGTAGGTTACCGCCGCGCTCGGATGCTGACTGAAAGAAAGCGCAGGGTTACGTGTGTGGCGGAAAGCTGCGCTCCTTCGCCCATGTGTTTTTCTTCTGCTGGCCGTGTAAAACCTGACTGGGAAAAAAAAAAATAAAAAAATGAGGGGGCTGTCAATGTGGCCCTTCCACAAGTAACTGTACAGTTTTGTTGAAGGTTTTATGCATTTTCCTAATCAATGGAATGCTGTGAGTTATTGGCCCCCGGGGACACATCTGAATCCCTTACCACCGGCGTGCAGGGCCGGGGCGGTGTTGGCCCTTCGTAGCAGGTTATCAGCAGCGATGTCCCCGATGTCCCACAGTGCTTCCCACCCCCTCCCTCCGGCCCAATTCCGTCTGCCAAAACCTGCCCAGGCTCCCCCCTTTGTTTTCGGCAGGCGAAAGCCTCGACCCGTGCTCTTGTGGGGTCACACGCAGGCAACTGGGCAGTGCCGAATGAGTTAAGTTGCTGGCTGAAGTTTGGCTTCATGAAACTAAATTTGAGGCCTGGTAGGCATTAGCAGGGCACAGCACATTTACAGAGCTTAATTAGTACGAACTGTAATTGTTCATGGTCTGCCAGAAGGAGTAATGTTCAGGAAAAGTGGAGTCGTTCTTCTGCAGTCTTCAGTTTTAAAACGATAAATCACTTGCATATTTGTGCAGTGATTCAAATGGAGCTGAGACCTCTCCATCTCAACATGTGGTAAATTGTAAAGTCAATGAATTGCAGATGTAGGGTACAGCAGATTCTCTAAGAAAATGTGGAATGAATGGGGAAGGGTGCTGCTATAAATACTTACTGAGAAGATAACTGGGTTTCTGCTTGCTGCGCCAATTATGATGTACTAAAGATATTAGCAATTTTGTTTTAATGTATTTATTTTAAATTTCTTTAAACTAAATATAGGGGCACCGCGTTACCTCACTTGGTGAGGTTTTTGCTAATGCTCCAGAACAATGGGTTTCATATGGAAATGCACGTGATGGCCATATTAATACAAATTAATTCATTACGAGTAATATTGTAGCTGTTCCTGGAGGAGTGTGTGATGATGGGACGCTTTAAAGCGTGGGTGCAGCAGCTTGTGAGAAACATTGTGGTAGAGGATGCTTTATATTCTAGTAGGGGGAAATACTGGCAATATTTGCCATCTGAGTGTGGTGTTCTGTATCTGCCCATAATTCCTTCCAACTTCAGAGAGAGACTTTCTGGGTGCGTTAATCTGACAGCCTAGAGCCTATTTCAAAAAGGAGGAGAAAAAAACACCCACAAACAAAACTACGCTATACAGATTAACATCGTAAATGCTGTGTATTGTTTTTTTTCTTGAATCCGGAGAATGTGTGTCACTCTAACTGCTGTGAAATCTTGTCTTCCTTGGGCTTGGTCCAAGGTCCATTGAAGTCAGTGGAAAAAAGACTTCTATTAATAACGAAGGGCTTTGGATCAGGCCCCGTGTGTCTTGAACCAATGGCCAATTTCTTCAAAAGTGGATAAAGGTATTGAAAAAGCCGAACTAAACTAAACGTCACATTGATATATTGCTTCTTCTGCGGCGTCCTTCGCTCACGAAGAAAAAAAAAAAAGCTGTTTCCGATGGTACTTTCTTAACTGAGCTCCTGCTTCTGCAGTATCTGACTTTCCCACAGCAGCGCGCAGCATCCTGGCAGGATCAGGATTTGGTCTGGGGCTGTGTTGCATGTCAATACTGCTTCTCTAATATGAGTAGGTGGATTTGTATGGAAGTTGTAAAAGTTAATGATTGTTCTCTGACTCATATGCTGCTGGTTTCAGCAAAGGCAAAATGATGACAGTGAAATGATAGGAATTATAGGAGACGAGTAGGCTTTGGTGAGCAGAGAATGTATTTGCATTTGAAATGCTCTTGCTGAAGGAAGTATGAGGAGGGAGAAGACGTGGGGGCAGCTTCTGGCTGTGGTCAGGTGTCTGGGTAGTGGAGGCCAGCAGGTATCCAGCCAGGAAGCAAAGCTGAATTCAGGAGGGCCTCTGTGATGCTGAAGGTCCCATAACCATTTTGTTAGTCCTCCTGACACAGTTAGTCCTGACTAACTGTTTTCCCCTCTCAGCAGAACAGGTTTTAATGCCCTAGGCTCCATGGGAAGTACGATTGCATGCTTAGCGGCTACCAAGCGTGAATATATAATTGTGCGTGAGCAGTATCTATCTCGCAGTTTGTAGGGCTCTCCAGATATCTGTGGGTACGAAAGGTGCTGGATACAACAAAATCTGGCTTGGCTTTTTAATTCACTAGTGGTGGTGCTGCAGCTGAGACACCCAAAACCAAACAAACCAAAAAAGAAAACACTTCCCCCCAGAAGTGTGGGAAGAAATATTTAGAAAATAGTGAACTGAAATTACTGCAAATGGGCCTTTCTGAGGGGCGTGAGAGATTCTTAGATGTTGATACAATGGTAACGACTCCTCCTATTTTAGGAAAAGGAAAAATAGCCCAAGAAAAGGTGGGGACTCCAAAGTCCTGCTGGAGTCAGTGACTCCTTCAATAATTATCTGGAAGAGTCAGAGGTTATAGGCTTTTCTATTCTAGAGACAAGTCACTGCATTGATTTCTGTTTTTAACTGATGCAAATATTTAATAAAGGTTCTCTTGGAACTACTTTAAACCCTAGCCTGAATAATTTTAACTTGGTTAAACCAGTGAACTGGTTTGGGAGCATACACAGTGAGAGGTTTGCATTGGCTTAATTAGATTTAAGAGATTTATAAAACCAGGGCCGCTATTCTGACACAGGCAAGGTCTGGAACATGGCATATAGTCGCTGTATTGGTCTGTGCCCAGGCTTAGCAGACTGCTATAGAAATTACGCTATTATAAATGTTTGGGAATATTAAAGAAGCCAAGGGAAGGTATGACCTTGAATGTGCATATCAGAAGAATAAAAACAGCAGTCAGTGTTTCTACCTTTGTTTTTCACTGAGACATTGGCAAGGAGGTCTTCTCCCTTTGAAAGGAGTTACAGACTATAGTTCTGTGTCTGGAAGTCAAGTTTTTGAGATTTATTTTTATTATTATTATTTTTAACTGAATGCCTTAGTTTACTTCTGATCCCTGTTATATTCCCCTACGGGCTTTTTCTTAGTTCTTAAACTACATCATAAAATGTAGATTAAAACATGTATGTGTTCATTTCAAAAAAAAAAAAAAATCTCTACAGGAGCTAGTCACAAACCGAACTTCTGTACTGCTCACAAAACCGCTATGTAAAGAATATCCATAGAGCTTATTTTGTCTGGATAGCAGCTAAATACTTTTACAATCCCCAGGGTTGTTAAAGGCCGAATGCCTGGTATACGTAGTAAGTTTATTTTCCATTGAAATCTGTTGCTCAACTACAATATGTGAAAGTACTTTCATGTCATTTCATGTTTATGAAATTAAAAACTGAAAATTAGGACCTGGGTGGTTGTAAAGGGGACTGGGAATGTCGCAGAGCTGCTGGTGTGTCTGAAGCGTGGTTATCTGGCGGGTTGTGCGTGCACATCTGTGTATATGCATGTGATGTATATTATTTGTGAACGTATACTCAAGTTATCAGGTGTCTATTCAATTTTAATTGACAATATGAGATTCCTGTGGTTACTCTGTGCACAGATTGCCTTGGGGCTCTACAGGGTTTGTGGGAAGAAAAGCCTTGACAAGTTTCCATTAAGCTCTGAATCAGGCAATTGGAAAAGAGGAGAATGAAAAGAGCTGAAAAGAGGGACAACTTGTTAGTGTTGCATTCTGTGCTTGCAACGAGAAACCTCTTTTAGACAAGAGTGGTTCTCAGGCCAAGAATTTCAAACTCGCGGAGAAACCTGTCCAGAACACAAAAGTTGTTTGAACGGGGTGCAGAATTGTCACAGTAATTAGAGCAATCTCCGTTTACTGAGTGGCAGCCTTTATAAAGGACAGGGGATAAAGGGTTCAAATTCATCTTTCTCCCTGTGATTCACTTCTGATGAACTGCCTCTGTGTATGTATGTGTATATGAAGGAGTGTGTGTGTGTGGCCACATTTTCAGCTACTCATCGTTAGATTGCCCTTGTTTTAAAAGAACAAGGATTTGTGGTTTTTCTGCTTGCCTCGAATGACACTTGCAGACATTTTTATTTATTTACTTTTAATTTATTTTCTATCGGTGCTCCAATTTGATGTATAGAAATAAGATAATGCTTTTGGAATCGTGTTTGTGCTGTGCTGGAGGGGGAACCCCAAATGTTTCTTAGTCTGTTTCTTGCATCTTTGACTCTTAGGAGTAGACCCCTTTATTTTTAATAGGATTACTTGTGGAAGCAAGAACGGTGGATGAATAAGGCTCGGACCCTTAAAGTTTATCCTCTTGCCACTACAAGGTCTGTCCAGAACTACTGAATCAGCTGGAGTTTTGCCATTGCTCTTATTAGGAGAAGGATCAGGCCCACGGATTACATGAGACTGGGTCTTGTGAACAAGCCAAGTAAAACTGTAAAAATCACAGTCATTGCTGTGTGCATTGCAGAAGTGTCTGGAGGCCTTGACGTGGGCTCCTCTTGGTCAGATGCTATACAGAGGAAAATGGGAGCGCGTTAACAGGTTAGCAGCATGGGCGTCCTCATTAGAGGAAGAAAATGTGACTGCTAAATTTCCTGCAAGATTTCACTTCTAAAGAAGAGAAAATATTAAGCACTTTGATTTTTTTTTTTTTAATAAATGTCCTGGTGCAAAGTTGGTCATTTTGATGTCTATTTGCCAAGCTGTTTAGGCTGAGTGATCGCCTTGTATTTATTGTCCCAAAATAATGTAGGATCTCCTTTGTGAAGTCTTCGAGGTAGTCACCTTGGCTATTCCGTGTAATCGCTCAGCCACTGTTGTGTTTCTGCCCCACACCACCGTTACATCTAAATGCTGGGAGAGAGGAGCCCTTAAGGCTGATGTCTTTTGTTCTGCTCTGTGTTGCTCTGTATCGCCTTGCCCCCAAGGCCTGTGGCATCGCTGGTTAGGTGCTGTGCTGGGACCCAGCGAACGCTGAGTGTTTAATTCCTGTCCCCCATCTTCTCCCACGGAGACGTGGCATCAGCCAGCTTCTGCAGAGGTTCCTGAAAATGGACTGGAGGAAAAAAGGTCTTGCTACTGGTTACAGAAGCAGTTGAAGCTAATAAATACTCATTGCCGTGAAAGTTGTAGCTCTGAGGTCATGTGCAGTTTTTGTACACACGTCATTCTTTCCCTCTCCGCCCCCACCCCCACACTATTTTCCACTAGATGATGGTGAATTTGGCCAGATCTCTGTTCTATTTTAGCAAAAAAATAAAAAATCAGATTTATTTTTCATAGGGTTGGCCCCTAGCATGCAAAAGCTGTGGAAAAATTGCTCGTCTTTTGAGTTTGCATTGCAAAAATGCCTGCTTACATTCGGCAAAGTACACAAAGTGCTTCCTCAGAGCAGGCGCTCCTTTAGCTGACTTGTGTTGTCCCTGAGCGTGGTGTGGGAATAGGGGAGGGTTTTCTGAACACCCAGAGCTCTCCTTGTACGCGCGGGGAGGAATGAGGAGATGAGGATTTTCCTGGCAGTGATGCTGAATCGCTTGCGCAGTGCTGGAGCATAGAGTCAAGTCTGTATGTTGGACAATGTCACGGTCAGGTTGAACAATGTCTCCATTTTTTTTGAGATGATGCTATTTCATCCAAGCCATTGATGGCTTGCAGACCAGTTGTGATGTCTGCCATCCTGAAAGAGTACCCAGTGTGGTACTAATTGTACCAGGACTAATTGTTGATTAGAATGTATGTGTTGCAAATTATGGACCTCTCTTGGACATGGCTTTTTCAGTCCGATCCCTTGTGCATTATTTTCTCAGCTGGTAATTAATTTCTCAGTTTGGTAATTTGTCAGTAACTGGCATCTCTTCAGTAATGAGTGCTCTGTAGTAATTCTGCATCACTAAGGAGTAATTGCTGGCCCTAGAAAGTCACTGATCTCTTCCATTTGCCAGCCGGGTAACCTTCCTTTCAGGCCGTTGTGACCAAGTTAGCTGTACAACAAACCCTAAGTACATCTCCAGCCCATGTCCTGGCTGCGGCGTGGTTTGTGGAGAGAGAGGGTTGGTTTTCAGGCATGGTCTCCAGCAGTAGCTCAGACAACAGCGGAAAGCTCTCATTTGATTTCCCAGCATGTATGTAGTTGGGGAACACACCGCTCGGCCTGGAGAAGCGACTGTTGAGTTCGGGTGGAGGTGCGGAGCAGGCGATGCCCTCATCCTCTTGCTTGGTGTTTTCCTCAGGCCTGCTCGCCTGCCTGGCCCCATCTTGCTCTTTTGCCTCCCGCTGGGCTTGTTCCTGGACGTGGTGGTGAGGGTTTTGAGGTGCTTCCCTTCCAGGGAGCTGGTGGTGCGGGTGTGGGCCCCGGTCCCCCTCGGCCTTCCAAGGGGTCGCCCCTCTCGGCCCAGCTGGGTCTGCACGTCCGGGCTTGTAGGATTGTGGCCTAAATCCATGGTCCCAAGGGGAGCTGGCAAAGTTTATTTTGGAAGCAAAATATTTGGTGAAGCAGGAAGATGACTGCGGAGAACACTGGAAAGATGGTGTAAATGAGAAGCAAAAGTATTTCATTTATGGTCCCTGCTACTGCTCTGATTTGTGGATCTAAGTAGAAAAACTGCAGTTGTTGGAAGTCTCACGAGTTGCCTGTCAGCATCTGCACACGCCTAAATAGCGTTTAAATTTGGTTTTGTTTTTACTGCTACTTGAACGTATTAGCTAATGCCACAAGGAGCGAGTTGAATTCTCACTTTTTTTTCCCCTGCTGTTGGAATTGTTTGTTAAACTCCAATTACGGGGCTTGTTCAACACCTGTACAAACCCACAGCCATTGTTAAGGGAATAATTTGAAGACAATGGGGTTAACACAGGTGTACACAAGTACAGAATTTGGATTGCAAAGTCTCGTTATTACTCTGTGTGCATAAGAAAGAGAAGGAAGGAATTCAGCTTAATTTTCAGATCCCAGGTATAATTTGTAGGACAAGTGTTTGGAAGAAGGGTAACTGAGGAGGGGAAGAAATGTCTGAACGTGTTCAGACATGGCACTGAATGCATATGAAATGGAAAGTTAAAAGGAAATAAACATTACACTCCTCTTTCCTCCCTACCTCACCCTCATACCTCTTTCATGGAGTCACTTTTCAAGGTATAGCTACATGAAGCTGGTTGGAAATAATCTTCTTGCATACTACTTGCCTTCAAATCGGTTGCACCTAAACCGGAACGTCCGCATGGAACTGAGGTAGCGGGGCAATGTGCTAGTTTGTGGTGCCAATGGCCACCAACCCCAATTGCATCCTGACACAGTCAGCAAGCGGCACGAGGTGTGCTCTGTTCGGCAGGGGCAAAATCAAGGGAGTTGTGCAGTTTGACTCTAAGATTTATTTTTCTCTGAAGCTGGACGTGTGTGTAGTCTACTAGGGTGACCTGCTATCTCATGCCACCGGAGTAACCCTTTTAGGATTATAAGAATGTCTGTAAGAGTCGAGAGGATCAAATCATGGAATTTGTAGCACGTCTCCTTCTGCTTTTCTTTTGTGTTGTTACAGAGACTTACAGATTTGTGTAACTTTGTGAACAACTAGCAGCGTGTCCTCTTCCTTTGGGGTAATTCCAGTAAGGGCTAGAAGAGGTACAAGCAGAGTGAAAGCCCAAGTCCACATCCCTGCTGTCACAAGTGGTTGTCACTTGAGATCAGTTTCTCTTGCAGTTTCATCTTCTGTTTCTTTCCTGCTCATGGGAGTTCCTCCAGACAAGGATGCAAACTTCGTTATCTTAAGTACTCTGTGCATTTGGGGTGCAGCAGAATAATAAGTAGCAATAATTATTAGTGGTTAGATAAACTGATCTGAAAGTGTATCCTTTCAGTGATTTGCCTGTTAGAACTAATCTTCACTGCTACAAATAGGTTTGGTATTTGGCATTTAAGTTTATGTAGGAGGGGGGGAAAAAGGCCATTGCCTGTGAAATTGTTCAGAAGTTACTTGCTGTTCTTTTTCAACGAGTAATTACTCAGCTGAGTAGCATGACAGGAGTCTCACGTATGGAACTGCTTGATCAAGGAGAAATGAGTAGTTCCCCGTCTTGCTTATGCACCAGCGTAATTGTGCCTGCACATGTGTGCAGGGGGAGGCTGGTTATCTTCCAGGTCAGGAAGAAGCAATCAGTCTTATATTAAGCATTAATTTAGGATTATGGAAAGAAGTACTTATTACCGATCTGAGGCTGTTCCAGAAGGTTGCTAAAAAGAATTCTTCAACGAATGAGGTTTCACAGTTTGGGCCATGGGTGATGCATAGTTTTTCTCTTTGGTGGGCAGTGCGACATTCTCCTGTCCAAGACTGTAGTTCCACTAAGACAGGAGATAGTGGTTGTCCTAACGCTTTAAGTAGATTAACCTTCTCGATTGCAGACTGTTGAGGTGCACATTTTTCTGGCAGGTGGTGAAGTTGGTGGTTCTTTGCCTTTTCACTTGTGCAGATCTCATTGAAACAAGTGAAACCTAATGGGTGAAAGACTTACTTTCCTCCCTCTACTTGGTTAATAATTTTTAAAAGATAATTTTTTGACTTTTGGAAGTAGCGCATACACTTCGCGCTAGTGGGTGATGAAACTGGCATTGGTATGACTTTTCCTCACTTTGTTTACTGATGTAGATTGTAATAGTTTGTTTGCACCAGTTTCATTGTTTGGTTACTGTATCAGCAGCCCTGCCTGCCTGCCTTGGAAACTTACATGGGACAGACTGCATGTGGGACAGTCAGTATATGTAGCAGGTGTTGTATATAGTTGGACAACAGCTGTATTGGGTAAATGATAATGGAGTTCATTGGAGACCCCTTTTGTGTAACTAAATAACTCCTTTCTATTAAGGTATAAAAGCAGTTCCTTTATCAGGAAAGCTTGACCAGGGAAGCTGGGCAGTACCGGGCATCTTGTTCTCTGTGATGCTAGCACAGGACCCGGGTCCTGTGCTAGCTGATTCTAACTTGGGTTCAGGGCCAAAAGCAGTTGAGTGTGGCTGTGTGATGAATGATCTTACTGTGCTGAAAAAAGCCAAGAACGGATGTCCTATTAGATGATTCCTATTAGATGATGAAGCCAGAGGAGCAGTTAACATCTGGTGTTGTTTGAATGCTTTTACAACGTGAAGGAGCGTTGCCCACCCAAACTGAGTTCAAGTTTCATTTATACTTCTATGTGTGCAAAATTTGACAACCGGAGAGGTTGACCCAAGAATTTGCAGTACATGGTTTTAAGCAAATGAACTCATCTGTGTAGTCATGGATGGGTACCAAGATCATGGAACAGTTAAAAATGGGAGAGGAAGTACATACGAACTAAAATAGGACTGACTTTTGTTAGTGATTTTTTTTTTTTGTATGGCTTAATAGCTACAAATTTATTAAGATATAATTAGCCACTTTCAAGGTAACAGTCAATTTTTAACATAAAGCTCTCTTTAAAAGCTTCAGTAAATGTTCGCAAATTTTTTTTTGAGTAGCACTGAAACGCTTTGTAAGCCTTGAAAATATTTAAATGGATCTGATTGTGAACCAGAGGTTTGGTGCACAAATCTGGAAGAGGTTGATGGGGAAACTCTTAATATCTATCTTCTGTCTACATATATGTGTATGTGTCTACATATAGACACACATACATATTTAATATATATACTTTTTTCTTTCCTTTCCACCCCCCCCCACCCCCCAAATTTGAGGCTATGGCAGCATTTGAGAATCAAGTGCCTTTTTCTCCCCCTTTCTGTCATTTGGAAGAATCTGTATTTTTAAGGGAGGACCTGTCTGTTCGTATGAGAGAACATCACTGCCATTAGGTGCCCTGCTTAGTGGTCATTGTATGGCCTTAGTATGAACATGCTAGGTGATTTTCTCTAAGTGACCTAGTATTAAATCTTTTAAAGACAACACTTAACAGCATTGCTTGGTGATCTAAAACCACAGGCATCACTCTGTGACCAGGTAGCGCTGTTGTTCTTCTGGTTCACAGTTGTGAAGACTGACAGTCATATGGGCGAACGGAGACATTTCTTAAATAAGTAATGTATGTAATCCCTTTCGTGTGGATTCTTTTGAATCCATGGCAAACGGGGCTGTACTCTTCCAAAGCCCTTCTTCAGCTGCAGAATTACCAAGGTGTGATCCAGTGGGAGCTGGGACTCTAAAAGTAGTGGCCAAATTTCTTGTGAGAGTTGTGTGATGCACAGAGGTGTAGCAAAACTGATTTTGTGCTGGCTGGTGGGTTAACGCAACTCAGGTGATGACATAGCCATATAGGATTACGTGGGATAGTCGCATTCCCTCTTTCCCCAAGTATTCCTTGTGCTCATGATGAGTCACTGTGGTTTGTGATGCAGTGGGGAGGTCCTTGCTGGGAATATCCTGCTCAACTCTCCGGTATACTCATTGACACTATTCCTTGAACAAATGTGGGTCAGTAAGCAAAAATGTGTGTGCCCTGGGTGCGTCCTGCTCTGAGGGAGTGTCCAGGAAGGATCACCGTGGACCTGTGGAAGTGGGCTGCTCCGCAGGCCAGATTTCCAGCTCGAGTCACGGTGCAGACACAACCCTTTAAGAAAGGTCCCGATGAGGGCCTATGATATTTAAATATGCCTGTGGTAACTTAATCAGCTGCCACCCACTACTCAGCTTCTAAGCTGATCCTAAAATAACCTTTGGTAGCATGACACATGCGAAGCTTCCCTCCCCTCCGGTTTAATCTCCTGTATACAGCCCCAGTATAATGTTTATATGACTGTCATAAGGAAGACTCTGTAGGTGTATCCAGGCCATTTATGAGAGCATGACACGACATCAGTTTCTGCATTTATCTCTCTGGTCCTTGACGTTTTCTTCTCTGCCATGCTTTCAGTTTTGAAATGAGGAAAAGTGGTGTGGAGCAGCTGTGTCTTGTCGAAGGGCTGTGAGCTTCCACTTTCCTAGCTTGCCGAGCGCTCGGTGTCCTTTGTAAGGACACATGATTTGGACTTTCCCTGTTCCCCCTCCCTTCCCCTGCTGATGTTTCACAAGAATAACAAACCACGAGTGGACGTTAATGGCTCCATGCATAGATATATATAGGCTGGCTGGTTGCTAAGATTTTATAGGCATAAATTTGGAATATTTACAAGTGGCAAACTCACTGGTGAGATTATGAAGGCCAGATGAAACGAGCTATGAAGGGCATTTATAACGCCTTCAGACAACCAGTCTTTTTGTTTGTGGCAAAGGGGGTTATGTGTGTGTGCATGCATACACGTGTATATGTATATTTAAAATGTGGATCTGTATCTATGCCTTTCTTTCTCTGAAATACCAAAATAGCATAAATAATATTTACGTTGCCTGCTGTCCATAAAACACACGCATCCTGGGGTGCTATGGACGCTGTAGTGTGACTGCGGTATGAGGATGTCTGTAATCAAAGTGACTTTGGTGAAGTGACGTTCCTAGATGGTTGGTCACACCCGTCTGAAGATCCTAGGGAGTGTATGTAGCTGTTGGCTTCCTCAAGTGCCTTGCTAGGGTCCAAAAGGCGGCCTCCCTCAGCCGGCGGTGGAATGCAGCTTCCTGGGCCAGCCCTGGTAATGCCTCAGACTCTGTGCTCACAGAGGGCACACAACAAATGTAACTTAAAGTCCTTGATTTTCTACGGCCAACAGCTTGAGGGGGAAGAGGAGATGGGGAGGACAGCGGAAGAGTGGAGAGTGAGAAAATGCCCTTTTGTAGTGGATCTAAACAAAACGACATCCAAGAAACACTGGCGGTTTGAAAACTGTTTTTGTGTTTTAGAAGTAGTCCCAGCTGAGAGACATTGCTGAGCAGAGTTCAGGCAAGCAGGCCAAAGGTGCAGCATAAATTTAGTTTGTCAGATTGTTGCTGAAATAAATGAACATTATTCCTTGGAATAATCATAACTGCCCATATGGCATAAATAAAGTCATGGTGTGGTCTCACAAAATACATAGTGGCTTGTACTCGTTGTGCCTTCTGACCTGGAAGTAGAAAAGAGTGTAATCCTGTTCCAGTAATAATCATTGAGCCTTGCTATTGATTTGTGGGAGACCCTGTGAGTGTGGCGAGTGGGGACGGACGATCTGGAGTAGCGGCTGAGGAATAAGTCACTGATGGACTGCCCTGTTTGTTTAGCTTTGGTCACAGCATGGCACTCGGTGCTCGCTCGCTTTGTGATTTTAATTTACTGTCTTTGGTCCAAATGAATGTTTAACAAGGCTGCACCTAGTAATTTTACAAGTAGCCTTAGGAATTCATTCACTGTGTAAAAGCGTTTTGCAGAAGAGCTGAACTGCTAGGAGAGGTGGAGCGAAGGTGTGGCGGCCTGTCCGAGCAGACACCCCGCCTGGCAGAGGGAAGGGGATGAGGCTCTTGTCTGCAGTCCGACTTGCTTTTTAATGTGTTTTTATTGCCTAATCAATATACAATATGGATCCACTCCCCGGTCAACTTAAGCACCACTTAACTGAGAAATAAATGATAAACCCATTAAGCTTTGCTAGTAGAGAACATTTCAGGGTGATTATGGATGCTCTGCTAAATTTTTTGGCATCCCTTGAGTGAGACTAATTGCCTTCCCTCAGGGCAGCTCTACGAGCTTGGGTCGCATCCTGGCCTTGGTAAAGCTGGTGTTTTCTCTATGCATTTTCTCTTTTAAATAAGTATTTTAAAGAGAGACAGTGTACACCAGCCTTTGTCTCTGGTCTTCTGCTGTGCCCTGAAAGCGGGGCCTTCTTCACCTGCTGTGCCTCTTTGGCCAGCTCTTGGCCGACAGTCTCTGAAGGGGTACAGGCATGGGCCGTGTCTGCGGATTGAGGCCCTCTGTGCCAGAACGGCTGTTTTTTGGGGACCCTGCCTCACAAGCCGGGGACGGACTTGTGATGGCAAGACCTGGAAGTCAGGCTGGGTCTTCCGCTGGTCTGGCACCCGCTGTTTTTTCTGAGGAGGCTGACCTCAGCGGGGCTGCCGTCCTGGGCTGGGAGAGCGGCTTCAGCACAGCAGCCCACGCGGCTCTGTGACAGGGCTCTGACCGCTCTAAAAAGCCAGATTTTTTTCAGATCCGGCCTCTTGCCAGGATACTGTGTGCCCTTCAACAGCCAGTGGAGCTAGCAGTCACAGTGGATATCCGCGAGGCCCGTTAATGAGGAGCTGGACGAGGGAGCGCTGCGTCAGACAGGAGCAGGGCAAGCTTTGTTTAATCGGCTTCTCGAGTCCAGTCTCCAGCTACGACAACTGATTTGCAACGGAGGCCGCCAGGACAAGCTGGGATACAAAAGCCTGAGGATGCATTATTCTGCTTGGCTTTGAGGCTTTGCGCTGGCTGCTAGTGATAGCTGAGACTTAGTAAATTAAAAAAAAAATATATTAAAAAAAAATCTGCTTATTAGGTGCTCAGCCCAGTTCCTGGTCGCTGTGTAGACTTCTGGCCATGCTGTCCCCAAAGGTGCATCCAAGGCACTGTCAGCACCGGTCTCCTTTTGTGCCAGAGCGTCAACTTGACACCTGTGCGCCATGGCTGGAGCCGAGCCTGCTCGGTGATAGAGTAGGAAGTCTCCTCTTTTGAGGGATTACAACCTGGGAACAGTCTCCCTGTTTTTGTAAGAGAGAACTGATCTAAAGCACTCGGAAACTTTCCCCTGGTCTTCGTCATTTCTCGCATGCTGGAGATTCTTCCTGGTGCCATTGGAGCTTGCCTGCATGGGGCTCGTTGCCTGTTGCGCGGCCCTTGGTTTGCTCTCGCAGCTATTTTGATGGTTAGTGGGCTGCGTGGCTCTTATTTCTGCTCTGCTCAGCCTCGTGCTGGGGGGAAGAGGCTGCGTGTAATTTATAAATAAATATTTATTATTTGGAGTGATGACTGAGAGAGAGGGCATTTCCTGGCTGCGAGTGACGGGTTGGAAGAGTTGGAATCTGCCGGCTCTCAGGTGCCAGGCGATGACCAAACCCAGAAGTCCATTATTACTTTTCTGCTGTGACCCCTGCCCTTCTCTCCCATGCAAACCTGCACCTTACTCCCGTGCCAGCTTGACAAAAATAAACACGCTCCCAAGATCGCTCCCCCCACCGTGCAGTCAAGTGCCTGCTTTGCACAAGGATGCAAGTAGCGTCGCTGCCTCGCCACAGATAAGGGTGATAAGGGTCTGGCCCAGAAACATTGCCCCATACCCACAGCCTTCAGTGGGACAGGAGTAACGCTTGCAAAATTGGGTCCCGGTTCTTGCCACAGCCTTGCCTGCTGCCACCCCTTCCCTGCCCAGCCCGCCTGGGTCAAGCGCCGAGAGGGCTGCGGAGACACTGTGTTCTCTTTCTGCCCATTAATCTGCCAAGCGCTGAGGGGATCGGGTTTTCTTTCTTCGTAGCTTGACGGGCACAAATCACCAGATGATGGGCTTGTGTGGGAATTGATGTCTTTGAGAGTTTTCAGAGTTTTTGATTGGGTGCTCCCGAGATGTTGGGAAGCCCTCCAAGGGAATGACCTGTGGGATCGGTGCCAACTGTACTTTCAGAAGTGACCCGAGACACTTGGAGCTGTTCCCAGTGCTCAGAATTACACTGAAAGGCCAGCATGATGAAAAAACAAATGCAGCATTGCTAAATGTGTGTTGTCCAAAGATTGTGTGAACTGTCGTAACTCTGCTTAAAAAAAAAAAAGCACATAACAATGGCTCTCTCCCGATTTTCTTCAGCTGAGCATCAGGCCATGTGTCTGATTTGTCTCTGTATATAAAACATTCATTGGAATAATAATAAAATAATAACGAAAAAAAAGGTTGAAAATGAAAGAAGTATTTATATTTTTTGTTGGGGGCACACAAAAGGTAATGGTGGTATTTGAATAGAAAACTTAAACCTGAAACAGCGGACAGAATACTGTAATTTTTCTCAGGGCATTGATTTGTATTTGATTTAAATTTTAGTGCAGAAAAACAGAATGATGTTTTCCAGGTTCCAGTGAGGTTTTAGTGTCTCTGCTTTCTATCTGTGCCGAATTTCCCCTTGCCACCTCTAGAAGGAGAATATTTTATATACCATTACTTTAACTACTTTTTGATCTGACCGTAATCATCTTCTATTACAATGTTTAGGTTAAAGAGGTTTTTTGGTATTCTGGTATTGGCTTTGAAAATCTTTAGTCACTGATATCTTTGTTGCTCATTAAGTACATTTTAATTTTTAAACCAAGACTTCTGTCTAAATGTTGGTTTCTTTCAAAGGATCTCCTCTGAATTATGAAAATCCTACCTACATTTTAAGTCATCTAGCTGAATTTTTTCTGTTAAATGATGTACAGCAACTAGTAGTGCATGTTAGTATATAATTCAAGACAAAATGATTTTGCAGAAAATCTGTTAGTGATTTTTCTTTCTCTTCTTCTAAACCAGAAAGAATAAGAGGAAGAATAGCCAAGGGATTGATTGCATTCATAGTTAATAGTATAGATACTGATGTGCATGGCTGTTTGAAATTATAAAAGCTTTGTCCCAGATAACCTCATTTTCGTGAAGGAACCTGAAAAATGTGGATGTGGGGATTAGATTTACTTGGCCCTAAGAAAATAATGTTTCTTTTAATTTGAAACAAACTTTCTTGAACAGATTTTGAGAGGCAAACCATGTCTTGCCTAATTGGCAGAATTAGCTCTCCAAAAACGCATGTTCTTTTCAAACCCAGAATGCACGACTTTGCCTGCAAATATTTTTAATGTTATTATGTGAGCTAGTAGCTGGAGCACTTCACTGAAAATCGGGACTTGGGGGTGTTGGTCCCTATCTCTCCTGATATATCTAAATCCTAACAGCTGAAGCTTTCCAATGCTAGGTACCCATGTTGAAAAGCTCAGGGCTTCATCCTCAGCGGCACTCTGATTTTTGTCATCGCCTCTGCAAGCATCAGTGGGTTTGTGGATGTGGCACCCATCAGAAGAATCAGCCTTGTTTTAGCACCCACGTAGAAAATTTAGGACTTGCCTTTCGTCTGCAAAGCGAGGGTAGCTTTCACCTGCTTGCAGGGTTGCTTCGTTCCAGGTTTGTGAATCGGGTGAGGTGTGTGTGAGAGCGCTGTTTCCTGAGTGCTGAGCGTTTGTTGCTATCTTGGGCAAATGCAGTAAAAGGCGCTGTCCTTGTGCAGGCCAGGCGCTTGTAGGACAGTTTTGTGTCAATCGAGCTTCAGCTTTTTTCCCAGTAAGTATTTGCTGATTGAAATTGAAGAATTGTAAGCACAATTCATCTTACCGTTCCAAGAGCACTGGGTGCGAGCAGCGCTGACTGGGACCAGACATTGACATACGGGCCGTCATCAAACTAATTGTTGTTTGAATTACCTGTTATGATCCGATGACAAATCTGCTTCGCTCCTGCCACTGGAGCAGAAAATGTAGCTTGAATTGGCGTGATGTTAGCAAGTGTAAACTGTACTTCAACAAGATGGATAAACCCAATTATGGGGCAGACCTGTAGAGAGAAAATCCATTTAAATCTCGTAATGTTAAGCAGAGCTGTGTTTAATTCATTTGGACCAATTTGGGAATGATGTATGAGTGTTGGTGAACATTAGTCAAAGGGAGAACAGCCGGGGAAAGAGATGCAGTGTTCAGTCAGGATGGCAGAGGAGAGCTGCGCCGTCTCAGCGGTTAGCACTAATGGCTGTGGAAGGCTAAAATGACAAAAAGATGTACTAACTGCTATTAGGAGAACAGCACAGTGTAAATGAACCAATAAGAGAAACATATGGAGCAGAAAGAAGGTGTAGTATTTTTCTTAAAACTATTGATCTTTCAAATTGAGAAGGAAATATATCTAAATTGAAAATAGCATTTGGTTATTGTGTGTTTTTTTTTTTTAACCGACTGCCACAAAAAATGTGGGGGATTTTTTGATTATTTTTTTTTTCCAACTTCTTGTGTGTGTTATTTTTTTTTTTCCCTTTTAGAAGATTTGTCAAAATGCAAGTGGGGTGAGGTTCTTGTCTTTCTATTTTTAAATTATTCTTTAAACAGAGGGTAGGGATCGAGGACTTCCTCGCAGATTGTTCTTCGTGGCATGATTGCTTTGTGGGCTGTATTTAATGTGTACTTGTTCAGAGGTTTTCCGGCTATGCCTTTCCTTATTTTAAAAGAAAATTAATCACAGCGTCATGCAGGTAGATTGATTGACATATTCCAGAGGATGTAGATGTTGTATAATAATGGCCTAAGAGGCTGTCACTGCTTATTTACTGATTTAATACCTAAAATGTGTGCGCTCGGCAGTTGTCAAATACCGAGGAAGATACAAGTGAGCAATCTCACAAAGGAATTGCTTTGGCATGACAGAGGCTTGAAGAATGAATTTACTTGACTCTGTAGTTTGTGGTCGTCAGTGGGTTCCAGCAAAGCTAAGCCACATGCACATGTTCTGTCTCATTTTCGATGACAAAAAAAAAAAAAATTAAAAAAATCCTTGTGTTACTTAAGGCCATTTCCACAAAACTTTGGAGTAGTGTATAAAGGGGCAGCACTCTTTGCATCCCTCTTTGGCTGTGCATGCATCGCTGTGTATCTGCATTCTTCCCTCGCGTCGTCGCAGTGGGCTGTGCTGCTTCTGCAGCAGCTTCTGGCAGCAAATAGCGTGGAAAAGGGAAATATTTGCCTCTCAGCAGTGCCGGCTGGAAGCCCTGTCCCAAGGTATGGGCGTCCCAGCTTTGGCTTTTGAGGTCAGATAGTGGTTTTGTGACACCTGCAGGCGCTGCTAATAGATGATGGAGAGAAATAACCGGCTGCTGCTGTGTAGAATTTAGAGAATCGTGTAGTGATTCCTTGTTTCTGGTACACATGAAAGCTGTGTGGTAACAAAAGTGCTTCTGCAGGACTTCATTTAAAGGACAGGGAAAATAGTCTTCATCTTCAGTCATCTTGTACTTCAAAGCATGTTAATTTTGGAAAGCGTGATTTCATTTTGAAATCTGTTAAATCTAAGCTATTAAAACCTTTTTCAAACAATTTTCTTTCAGTGCTTGGGCCTCTGGATGGGGAGCGTTTCCGCATAATGGAGAGAGGCCCGGCTGCCTTTTTGGGAAGGCAGGTAGTCCTTGTTCCCATCCTGTCCGGAAAGTCCATTTAGCCTCAGCGAGACCGTGTTGAGAAAGCTTGCTTTAAGGGGATCAAAGAGATCATGCTCCAAGTTGTTTAAAAGGCCTCAGGCCTAATGCGTGTGTCCATCGAGTCGCGCGGATGCGGTGTTCTGTCGAAGAAGAGTTTTATCCCTTTTTCTCACATCCACTGCAGCATTAATAGCACAAGGAGCTGCGGCTCCGAGCGCACTGCTGTTGCTTAAAAGGGGGTCTGTGCGTATGTTGGTCCTTCCAGAGAGTTCGGAGGAATCGGGATTGAAACGACAACGCCTGGCATGCTCCGCGTGTCCCACGGGCCCATTCCTGGCGCGGCCGCTGCGGGCGAGCCCCGCCGCTCGGCCCTCCCCTGCGCTGGGGATCAGCGGGGACAGCCAAAGCTCCGGGGACTTCGTGGTAGCTACTCTTACATTGTCAACACTTCCTCTTCTAATCCCTGTTCTGAGAATAACCAAATATTCAGACTTAGCAACTGTTTTTCCTGCCTAGTAACTTCATCTCCCACAATGTCTGCCTTTGAGAATGCGTCTGGACTGCCTAGCGAACCACTCCGTGTGTGTGTGTGGTTTTTTCCCCTTGTGGGTCATTCTTTTTTAAGTCCGCAAAACCAGCATGCCAGCTGCTGTGCTTTAGAATTGCTTAATACTTTTATTTAATTATAAAATACATATATTTTTAACTTGAAGTGCAAACGAGAGGAATCAAGGGTCTTTTGGTGTGTGCGTTACACAGGAACGCTGGCCTTACACTTCATTCAAGAGACGGTGACCTTTTAATTAGGTGATCATCTGCTTGGTCCTAGGTGCTGACATAGGGTTTGCTCTTATTTTGGAGACTATAGATCGTATCAAATGTGTGTATCATAATAAGGTAACGTACTTGTGACTGTCCATTTAGGAAAATGATTCAGCTGATAAGGGTCTCGGACACAAGGCTATTTACAATGAGAGAGGAAGGGTGCAGGAGCTGTTGAACCCAAGGGGTTTGGATGGCTTCTGAACGTTACAGGAATCCTGCTTGTCCTTGGGGCTGGTTGTCTCTGCCTCGGTTTGCACATCTATGAAATGGGGGTTAGTGGTCGCTTAATACTATTCCAGAGGTGGAATATTTTGGAAAATGCGCTGTCTTGAGGTGGGATGGACTTTGGAGGAGTGTGGTTAAAGTAAATAAAAGCTGGATAAAATGAAAGAAGTGCTTTAGAAGTGCTTTTTAATGTTTTTATTATTTTTTAAATACCCCCTTCCCCTGAAGTTTTTTTTTCTTTTCCCCTTTGACTTCCTACCAAAATCACATGTAAAAGCATAAGCTGCTGAATGATTATGCTGGCTGACAGTTTCTAAGGATGGGAGCTGTGTATTTGGACTTTTTTTTTTTTTTTCCTTCTACTCGATGCTGATTGTGTTCAATAATTATGTATATAAAAGAATTTTCATTATAGCATTGTGGTTTCATGTTCTCAGAAGGGTTTGGAATGGGGTAGCCGTGAGAAGCCAGATTGCATGACACATTTCAGGCTTTGTTTCTCCCTGACCACATGCACATTTTTTTTTTCCCCACTTAGAGTTTGAGCAAAAATTGTATTGATTTTAGCCATCTCATGGCAAATCCTAGTCAAAGTCAGTAGGGATATACTCTATTGGATATGTTGGATTTTTAAAATGCAGTTTTAGTAAAGAGTGATTTGCTTCTGTGCTACCTTTCCTGCTGCAGCTCCTTATAGTAGAATTTCCCACTGTCGCTTTCTGTTGAAACACTGCTGTTTCCTTCTGTATGTCAGTGTGTAAAGAGAGGAAGGAGAAATGGTTTTGAACTTTACAAACAATTTTGAGGGAATGGGGGATTTTTACTTCTTTTTCCCGGTGGGAAAGGGGAAAAAAAACCACAACCAAAAATTACAAGAAAATGAATATTTTGAAATTACAAGAATGAAATGAATATTTTTGAAATTACAAGAAAATGAATATAAGTATTGGGCCATATGTACCACCAAGGACTCATCTTGGTGGACCCTCAGTCATATAAGAGACTGTGGTCAGGCAAAATACCTGTATTTTTGTCCTCAGGGTTGGTCTTTGAATTCAAGCTGATTTTACCATTTCTAAGTGTTATTTTGGAGCAGACTGCAGATTTTTTTGTGTTGGCTAACCTGTGATAATTTTAAGATGTTTGAGTCCCATTTTTTGTAACAATATGATATGCCTATTTTTAAAGGTGATGAACTATTACTCTACCAATTCAGCATTTGTAGAGCTGTGCCTGACCAAATCTCAGCAACAGGGCTGTGAATTTTACCTCAGTAATGTGTGAACTTCAAAGTCTGTGATGCTGTAGTGTTTTTCTTTTTTTTTTCCCTCCTATCAAGGAACAAACAAGCAGAAATGCAAAAGGAAAAAAAACCCCTAACCACACAACATGTGAAGGAATAGACTAGCGAACAGTTCCAACAACAGTATCAGCATTCATCTGCTTTTCATATCTAGTATTTTCCCATCTTCTGACTTTTCTTCTAAATGGTGCATTTTAAAATGGAAAAGAAAAACATGTTCTAAGCATGCAGTGTGGGCAATGCTGATAGGATACGCTTGTTGGTTGACTTATTTGAAAAAGTTCAAGCTAGATTGCATGTATTTAAGACAACTTCTTGCATTCATCATATCTAAAGGTTCCTTTACGAGTATTGTTTTTTTTTTTTTTTAACGCTATTCTGCGGTTAGATGCAGTGACAGAGGTCTGTGTTACGTTATGGTTTTCCTTTTGATCAATATGCAAAATATTGGTTGCATTGGTGTGTGAATTGAGGGAAACCAAATGAATCGGTTTGCAGTCAAAAACCACATGCAAAGTACGTAGGGTTTTGATTTCTGCTTTAGTGGTTCTGTTATCATTGTTATTTACAGCGAGAGTGGCTTTTTATCTCAGAGTTTGTGCTCTTTAGCCTACTTTCCAATTGAGTTCTTGGTTTTGTGGTTTTTATCAGCAACCTTCAGAGTAGCTTCTAGAGTTGTTAACTTTGCTCTTTGCAAGTCCCACTGCTCACTAGATCTTTAGGCTAGATAAGAAAAAATGCTTGAGAATTACTGTAGGGTAAAATAGCTCCCCTTGACCACCACATGAACTGGATGGACACCGAACATCTCCCCTTCAGGAAAGATATGTCTGACTTAAAGTCTGTTGAGTAGCTTGAAACTGGTGAAACAGTGGTTTTTTTTTTTTTTTTTTTTTTTTTTTTTTTTTTTTTAGAATCCTGTGTATGTGAATTATTTCACTGAGTCAGGATGTAATTATGATTTTCATTTTTTTTTTAATTTTAATAAATTATTTAACTTCTAATACAAGAGACTCTTTGGATTTTACTTACTTCTAGTAATGCTTTTGCTTCCTATTGCCTATACAGAATACATACTGAAGGAAAAAAAAAAAATCATGACCTTTGAATTTCCCAACTGAAGATTGATGAATGAAGGGAAGTGAAGAGCTACTGCTTTTTAAATTTACAAAGCATGAAAATCTTTGTGTTTTCATGTGTTTGAAAGCAGTGGAAACCTCTTCTTGAGGGTGAAAGCTAATGTTTTTTTCCCTAGCATCATGCTCCCCAGAACTTGCGTTGTTTACAAAACATGAAGTACTATCATCAGCCCTGTGATAAAATTGAGAAAAGACAATTCTGTTTGTCCCCATCGATAACCTTAGGAGAGTCAGTAGGGAAAGATTTTTTGCACCCAAAAGAAACCAGGAGCTGGATTCATTCGCTATTTCCCTCCATCCCCCTCATATACTGTGCAGGATTGCCGCTACTGGTAGACCGACCGTTGAAGGACAATGTTTAACTGTACAGCTCTCCAATTTCATCAGACTCTCAATGACAATATTGTAAGGAGGACTAAAGCTATCAACTCATTATTGAAGAACTAATAATGCTGACTTGTTTAACCTCTGATGTGACCATAAACACCTTTCAGAAGGCTTTGTCTTCTGATTGATATCTTCCTGAAAAGTAGAAGAGGCTTTTATATCTGGTGCACATGAATTGCCTCCAGCAAAGCACAGACTATTCCAGAAGGGCAACGCGATTTCCTGAGAACATGCTGGAGTGATCAAGGTGGCCCATGTATAGTTGACACGGGTTGGGTGGTGGAGGCCATACGAAGACATAATTTATCTCCATGGGGTAGGAAAACAAAAGACTACACAGAAAACGAGCTGTGGAATTATTCATCTTATTGATAGGCATGAAATTAGTGGCAGCAAGAGGAGGAAATCTGTTGCCAGTTTTATACTACTTCGCTGCGCGTCTGTTTCTTTTGTTTGCAAGGAATTCTCCTGTACTTGAAGACTTTATTTTCGTTTTACAGCTCGCCACGCTCTGTGGGCCTCGGGAACATGGTCTGTTGGTGATGTAGCATTGCTTTCATTAGAGCGAGAGTATGGTTTATAGGCACAGTAAACACCTTCTGATGGTTCGTTCCAATTAATAAGTGTATAACCCCCCGTGTGCTGTAGAAGGTGATTTTACTTGATCTTTTGTGATTAGTGGTGAGAAATGTAGCTTTATATATACAAACCCATTTTATAAATTGCAGACTATATTTAATTAGCATTATGCACCCACGGCCACCTCATCTACACTTCTCCTGCTAATCCATCTCTCTGGGACTCCACCGCCCCGAACAGCCCAGTGTCTTCAGCCAGCAGTTACGGATTAATAAATCTGCCAGGAAAGCATTCCCTCTTTATCTGTTTGTCTGTGGAAATACCCCCAATGTTAACTCTGACCACAAGCCCGAGACGAGCAATTTTTATGTCTCAGCTGCTGGCAGCTTTTCCTGTGGCTATAAGTGCCACGGCTTCTGAAACCTGATGCTTCGTCCTCCCCTACTAGAAACAGGAGTTTTATTCCCCTGGCAAGGGGAGTGTCCCAGTGTTCCAGCGGAGCAAATTCAGCTCATTAGTTTCCTTCGTCACTTCATAGTGACCAGACCTGAAATGGCTCGGTGCTTGGTATGTAGATGTACTCTGCTACGCTGTAGGAAGTTCCCCTGCCGCTTCCTCAGGGACGCTTGCTGTAGCTGGGACCTGGGATTGCTCTTTGGGGGGGAGATCGAGGAAACTGGTTCTGTGTTACCGACTTCCCCATGTGCTACCCAGTCAGAGAGGCAATGCATTACTTAGCTTAGACACCTATACTGCAATTCACAGGTCTCTCATTTAAACCTTTTCCCTTTTCTGTGCCTCTCTTTTTCATTCCCATCTGTTTTTTGGGCAGGGTCAGTCTTTCTCACTCTGTTGTTTGTACAGTACCTAGCACAAAAGGACTCTGTTCTCTGTTGGTGCCTTTGGGCACTGCTCTTATACAAATAAAAGGGTATAAAGTTTGCATCAAACTTTTTTGTAACCCGTCTTGCACAACAAACTGCCTGTGCCAATCTGCATAATGCAGCAGTCTCAAACATGCGATGGTGCAGTGTGAAGGAATCGTGATTTTTGTGATCTGTAAGTCTAGCATAATGTTGGTAGTTGCTCTGGATTGCAGACTTAAGCATAGTTATAAACCTGCCTCCAAATGCTCAATTATTATCTTTTTTATAAATAGTTGTGTATGTATAATTCCATGAGCAAATACTGTTCGTACAAAGGCAACAGTAGCAGGCCTGTTACTTAGGTTAATTAAACCAAAACCAACTAAAACTTTTTGAAGCAGTGTATTCCTTTAAAAAAAAAAAACAAAAACAAAACCAAAAAAAACTCTGGGATTAGAGGACAATTTTTTTTTTTCTTTCACATTGCTTCCCTGAACAGTTAGAAAGGTCCTCCTACTTATAACGTGTATCTGTGCTTAAAGATCAGGTTCACTAGAAATAATGCAACATACCCCTGTGTGGATGTCTTTCCTCCCCTGCCCAAGAAGATGGTGAACTTGTTCTTTCCTGTGAGCCCCAGAATCTCAGGAAAACAAGTTTTTGAATCAAAAAGGTTCCAGGTAACTCTGGGCTGGAACTCAAGTTGTGTGCTTTCTGACTGAAGATAGAAGTTGACTGTGTTCAGTTCAGGGCCTAATAGCTTTATGAACTTATCCCAAGGTTTGAGCTGTGTTAAATGTTTTTCGTGCGCTGTTAGTTGGTGTGGAGAAGAGACACCAACTGTGCAGTCCTATAGCTGTCCTGCAAGTTTTTGGTTTTGCTCGGAGGTGGACGCACGTCCACGTATGGGATGGTCAGGGGGAAAATTTGTGGACAGATGGAGAAAAATAACGGAGGGTGAGGTATGTGAAGACATCTTTCTGCTTCCTACTCTAGTGGTTATTTATCACTTTCCCTTTGAGTGTTTGCTGGATCTTACTTCAGTTATGCAGGAAGTTACACAAAACAGCGAAAGGAGCCAAGTTATGTATTGTATCTGCCTCAGCCATCCTTCTCCTTCCCCCCTTGATACTTCACGTTTGCTGTTTAAAAATCGAGCTGAGATTTTTAAATCAACTTTTGGAGCTTGATAAAACTTGAAGCTTGATTAAACTAAGAAAAATTAAGCAGGCAGCATGGGGAGCCAGGCGTCTGCCCAGGTTTATCTGATAAAGACCCATGAGTTTTCCATCCTCCATGAGGGGACAGCTTCGGGTCGTGCTGGTTGTGTTTCACGGGTGGGCAAAGTGAGATGTGAAGAGGGCGAGTGAGTTGGCTGAGCTGTTGAAAGGAGCTTGGATGCAGAGATCTAGATGTTAAAGACGACGAGCTGACTACAGGCTCTTGTTCCTGTTCGTTGTGTAGCGGTTCGTGGCTGGTGGAGGTGGGACCACCTCTGAGGACCAGGCTGGCGTGTGGCCGTGCCCGCCTGGTGGCGTCTCTTGATTCTTCTGGTGAGCTGCAGGGCAATGGGGTGGGAGATCTGAAGCCACCACACAGCTGGGCTCTGTTAGAGCACTGAGAGCTTAACCAAGTCCTCGTATGTATGCAGTGCCTCTGGGACGTGTGTGAGGCAATGCTGTTTACTTGTATGTACTTGTTTTCCTGGATAAAACTGCGTAGTACAAGCTTGCATACGAGGCCACCTCTGTTATTGCTGGGTAGTCTCCAAAAGTATCTTAAGGCGTTTGGAGTCTCCTCTCCCTCACCTGTGACTTTCCGTGTAGCAGCACCGTGACCAGACACGTGTCGTTACATAGTTTCTGGTCCAAGGGACATTGATCTTCACAGAACAAAGCTAGTCGGTCGTCACTAGGAAGGTCTTGCGCTCTATTCATTTATATTCTCACCCAGGAAAAATGTATTTGGATGTATTTGATAACAGGTAGCATCAGCTTGGTGTTTCTGCACAGCATTGGTAGCTCCAGGAATAAGAATACAAAAAGGCATTGTGACTTATCAGCGGACCTTGCTGTGTCCCCTTCCTGTAATTTGAAGAGATAACAGTCAATCAATGAACTCCAGCATGGTGTCCATGAGTAAAAGTCTGCTTTAACTGGAGTAAAATAAAGCTTACTGGAACTACGGGTTGGTTGGATGTTTTATCCCAGACTAGTACTTCAGCTGAGATGATTTGCTCAAGCCCCACGATACTTGCAGTGCTTTCCTTTTCCTTTCCCTCTCCTTACCTCCCCTGTCAGTACTCCACAGAGCTGCCTCAAGTAGTCCTCTTGACACAGAGCCTGCAAATGCCGCTGTGGACACTTGGAATAATCCTCACCTCCATCATCTCCAGGGCTGTGGCTTTCTCCGAGAGAAGAGCTTTCATGTGTTTAACACAGCGCTCGCATTGTGCTTCCTCCCAGAAGTGCCTGGCTAGGGCACCGCGTCCTTTCGTGGGAGTAAGGCTCCTTCTTGGAGGTATTATTGCCAAGGGTCTAGTGCAATTCAAACTTAGTTTAAGAGTTGCCTGCATGTTTTCCCTCCGGATACGATTTATGACTAGAAATCTTTTATTTTCTGAAGTTGATTTTTTTTTTTCTTTGAATTGTGTTAGGCTCCTTTATATGTCTGATTTCCAAGACTTACATAGCTGTGTGTGATTACAAAAGAACTTTAGTTCTGCTTCATCATTTTGATGTTGACCAATTTTAGCCAAAAAACAAAAGCAAGCTCTCATGCCTGATGGTCTCTTTTGCTCTGCTCCTAATTAGTCTGTGGCACATTTGCTTGTCAAGTCAAGAGTAGCGTTCCTGCCTGCTACCTGTCTGTTTTATAGCATGTATCTATATTATATCAATGTTGCTGTAGGGATCAGTTTCTGTTGACTTCACTTGAGGAACCTTATTCCTGTTTTTTCTTTGTTAAAGAAAAGGTTTAGAAGCACCATAATTCCTTAAAAAAAGAAGGGGGTTTCCAATCTGATCTCCTTATGTTCAGTGAACAGAGCCTCTAGTGAAGCAAAGTTGTTTTAATTTTTTTAGAATGATTTTCAGATAAGAGGATGAGATAAATCTGCATGTGTTAAAACAACAGAAGCATTAAAAAGAAAATCCCAACAGGACAGTGATGGCAGAGAACTAATTGAAAGGTGTGTTTTATTATTGGAGTGGGAGAGCAGAAATAACCCCCCTTTAAGGCCATTTGCTCAATGCGAGGACATAAATTACCCTATCCTGGCCTTTCTGTATCTGGTTCCTCAAATGGGTAGGCGCTCCTTTTCCCTCCCCTCCGCCTCCCTTTTTAAGTGTGAATGTTGATCTGGGCAGTTTATTCCCAACTGAGATCCAGCAATTGTTTGAATTGAAATGGTTATTGTAACTGTGTTGGTGGTTTTTTCTTTTTTTTCCTTTTCTTTCCCCTTCTCTTTCTCAATGTTGAGACAGCCTGTGCAATGTGTTTCATGAAGCCAACAGCTGAGTCTTTTAAAGTACACCCTCTTGTCCCCTGTTTTTTCTTTCTCCTCCTACTTTGGCTGTAGCATCTGCTGGAGGGGTGGAAAACGAGTTTGGCACCCACATGTTAGTGAGCACTGATTAGTTCCTAAAAGAAGCAGCAAGTTGATTGCTTACAGAGATGATGTAAGCCATTGCTCTGGGGTACATCAGGTTGGATTTCTCATGCTTTATCTTATAAAGCCTAAATTAACAGCTGGTTTGGTTTGAGTTCTCCGGGATCTGACTAAAGGATTACAGCCCGTTCTCAAGTGAGTCAATCTAGTTTAATTTATTTCAGGTCTATCAAAAAAGATCAATCAAAGCTCTTTTGAAAGTAAAGCTGTAATCGGCCTGCGTACTTAGATGTCACTGTTGTTGTATTTGCTTTGTTTCTCCGGTGGAAAAATGTTCAGGCCGCAGCTAAGAGCGTGTTTCAGTGACTTATTTATTTATTTTAATACAATTAGATTTTTAAAAGGTTACTCGTGTTTTGAGAACTGTTGCAGCTTGTATATACGTCTGGCCAAGTCTGCTCATGTTATTTTGTGAATCCCTGAACTTGAAACTATACTTGAACTGGGAAGGATCGTGGTTTAGTGGTTTAAAAAAGACAAGTAGGAGTTGGGAATCCAGATTCCTCTGCTGATTGCTAGACCTAAGACATGACCTCAGGCATCTCATTTAATTGTTGTTTGTCTCAGTTTCCCCATCTGTACAATAGGAATAACAGTATTCAAAAGTGATCTAGACACAAAGTAGCTTGTGTTTACATAAGGGTGCGATTTAGAAATCGGCGTATTCAACTGAGTGCAACTCTCCGTATGCTTTCTTAAAACAGTAGTCTATATTGTTGCCTTAATACGTAGCTCTGAGCTGAGAGCTGGAAATGACAGTTTAGCTAATGCTAAACCAAGTTTTTTGGCTTAATAGTCTAGCTAATCTGATTGTAGGGAGCCAGATTGCTGCAGCCCGAGGAAGCAAAGTATTGAACTAGTACAAAACCTCTCTACCGGTTTTCGTTTTTTAAAGTCTTTTGGAGCCTCGCTGTCCCGGCAGACTTCATGCCAGATCAGGTATCAGCTGGCCTCCTGCCACTGACATAAACTCCATACCATGGTTTCTTGTTAATTTGACAGGAACATAATTGAGAGCCCACACCCTAACTGGGTAGATGCTGTGCTGTTGGATGATCTGGTAATGCAGATGTGTGATAAACATCGTGGAAACATGGCCTGATCTAACAATTGCACAACAGTTTGTACAAGTTTAGTTTAATTAATTCCAGAACTGATTTTTAAGGTGCTAATTTCCACATGTAGTCAAGGTAGGAGCATGTGCCACCAAGGCTTCAGCCAGAGGTAGCTCATCTCATTTTTTTGAGCTTCCTTCCTTGCATTGAAGGGATGTGAAGCTGTTCATTTTGTTTGTTCATTTTGAATCCTGTTCAGGTGTTTGCGGGACATTTGGGAAGGAGGGGTGGCTCTCTTAGACACTCTGACGTCCCATAGTGTTAGACGTATTTCACTGGTGGAGAAACACCATTGCAGCATACCAAGAACTGGCAAAGCTGATCTTGTCACCAGCGCCCCGGTACCTTCCCTACCTATCAAAGCAACCCCCCAGCGGCAGAAGCTGTTCTTATTGACTAAAGGTGGTGATAACATTTGTGGTTATTAGAGATCCCGTCTCATCATATGGACCAGTAGACCTGCTCTGGAAGAGTCCTCTGTGCTAGTCGTCATCTGCTTCATTCAGAGCAATGAATGAAACGACACAGGTTTGACAGCCACTGACTTCCATGGCAGTTTGAGAGAGGCGAGTGGAAGTGAGACGTTATGAAGCAATCAATACTTTGCAACATGGAGTGAGCATCTTGCAAATGTCTTGTCTTCAGCAGGAGAGAGGTTTGCAGAGTAAAATGTTTGTGTAATACTTGGTGAATTTTCTTTCACGGGGGAATTATCTTGACCTTTTTTGTGTGATTGAGCATGCTGTTTCTTATTCAGTATCCATTTTTACCTCTCTACTGCTCAGTTTTTAGAGGGGGGGGAAAAGGTTGAATTCTCTCTTCAGTTGGTAGATTCCTGAACATGCTTGCAAATTCAGTTCCCTCATGTTGCTTCTTATCGGCACCACTTTTCAGGTCATTGTGAGCATATGCATATATGCATATTATTTTCAGGGACTGTAAGCTGGTCCGCTGGTTTGCTGAACCAATGGCAGTTTGGGTTGGTACCTTTGCCATGGGATCATCTGAGATGGCCTTGCTGTCTGTCGCTATTCAGTCTGTTCTGTCACCAGTGACAAGTCTCTGCTATCACCTGTTCAAGGTTCTTGTCTATAAAAAAGCTTCCATATATATATTTTAAATGCCAGAAATAAATGGCTTAAGTCCCTTCTATGTACCATATGGTTGTCTGAGTCTTTTTTAGTAGTCCACTTCCCAGCCACCAAGTAATTCTCACCCGTCGCCTACCTGAATGAGTGAAATGACTGCCACTCCTCTTGCAGATAAAGAACATTTTTAAGATCTTCCCTCTACTTCTTTTAAAAACCAGCCATTCTTTGGGCAGCAGCACTTCCATGTAGGTGCTTAAAAAGAAGTGGCAGCAGGCAGACGCTTGCAGACTGAATATGGGATTCCTACAGTGGCTTAGCATACATATATGTAATTTCTTATTTTTTGTATATATATATATATATAAAAATATATATATATTTATTTAATATATATATATAATGTTCATCATGCTGAGATAGATCAGTCAGGATGCCACTTGTTGTATCACTAGATTATAGAATTGGCCAATAATCAAGCTGAATTCTCCTGTTGGAGTTAGGTCTGTTACTGGAGTACCTTGTGCTCCTCCTGGAGATACAGGCAGGTGTGTTCCCCCACCCAGCGTGTTACTCTTAGGAATATGCTTATTAGTCTGGCAATCACTTCCAGGAGTGGGGGATTTCTCTCACAAATGTGGGGAATTTTATGAGGCGTTTGAGGTGTGAAGACTGCGTATCTACTTTGTGTTGGCAAGTAAAACAGTCTTTATCTATGTATATTTTCCACTCTATTTAAAAGCAAACTGACAATTAGTGAGTAACTTCCCATTCCCGTACCGTTCAGCAACTCGCCTTGTAACACCTCGCCGTGAAGTCTCCCCTTTTACAAGCCCAGTCGCCGAGATTGCCTCCTTTTGATCCTCCCGTGTACCTGCGCCTTCCGCAATTCCACCCCCAACCCCGCACACTCGTACCTGGGTGAAAAACAAGAAAGGAGGTTGGGAGTAAATGCTAATAATTGTGCATGTAATGTAATTGGAAGCGTTTCATTGACATGCTTATGTGAGCTGCTTCTTCATCTTAGTGCTTGAATGTACCACTAGACTTGCATTTAGCTTCTTGTGGCTGCTCTTTGATGCAGGTAGGCCATGTTATAAATAGGCTTGTTGCTATGGTGAAAATAGGAGTCCTTGTCTGCTGAGTGTAACCTTTCCTACTTTACTGGACATTGTAATCTTTTTTTTTATTTTTTTTTCCTCTTCCTTCTTTTTGAATATGCCATAGTAGAACAGAATTGTCGTCTTTGGGGGGAAGGCGTTCCCATCGATGAGTTGGGCTGGAGGACAGCGCTTGCAGGGTGTCCTCAACAAGTCGTGGGTGGCTTTTGGGGGGCAGGGAGGAGGTTGGAAATCCCTTTCGTGATGACTCAGCACTGCTGAGAGATCTGCAGGCTTCTCTCCCGGCTTCAGGGAGAGGGAGATGAATAAGCTCGCCCCTGTTCTTCCCATTACCTGGCTTCTGTCAGTTATTTTTACAAGGCTAACGTATTGTGTCGGGAGTTTGCATTGTTGTGCCAATAAAACTTTAATAATGATGATAAGATTGACTTGCACATGGCCAGGAGATGAATCTCCGGATTTAGCTTTGAAAGGAAGGTGCGTGTTTGTCAGTAGCTGCCTGCCAGGTCCAAGGACTACTGAGGCTCATTTCAAAGCTTCGCAGAAGGGAGTGCTCTTCAGGGCTGATGGCTATAAAAGCTGAAGATGGCTGCGCCTGTCCATTAATCTGTTGAACTCATTGTTCTCCGTATCCCCGTTTTTATTTTGTTATTATGCTGCGTTTTGTGCAGAAGGAACTGGAAAAATCAAGTGTGACCGAGGGCTTTGTGAGGCAGCAAGCCCTTAAGGGGGAGGAAAAAATAAAGATGAGACTCCTCATTGTGCCACGCCGCTGTTGAGGACGGTGGCGGCGGCTGCTTCCATCGCCTGTCACACACGTTACACACATGTAGCCTTTGGTCATAGTGGTGCTGTGTCCCCCAAGCCCGTGTCCCCTGCTCCATGGGGAGCACATCGAGGCTGCTGTTTGGGACCGCAACTCAACCAAACCCACCCCACCATCCGCTCTGAGCCCAGGGCTCTTCTCCCCACGCCATCCACCTTCTGTTCAGCCTCTCAGGGACGGGGCTGTTTCTCATTTGAAGTGTACTTTTCATAACTGCACTGTGGTCTTGGAAGAAGGAAAACTGCTCTTAATCCAAGTTTTGTTCTTTCCTGCCTGTGACCTATGGTAGTATTTGTAAATAAAGATAATTAATCTGAAAAGATTCCACGTCATCCTTGAGTTGTTCTAGCGACGTTTAGTTGTAGTTTAAAATAAAAACAAGGGTAAGGGTGTAGGAAATCCTATGGACCTAATTTTAGGGGATAGAATTTAGAGAAGTTCATATTTCTCTCCACGGAAAGGCTTCTTAAGAACATGAACCTACATCTTGACTTTGTGCATAAGGGGTTTAATTCCCAGTTCTTTGTATTGACCTTAAAAGCATGCCGGACGTGGCAAGCCCCCTGCTGCCTCGTGCCCTGGGACATGGCATCATCCAAATTGCCATTTCTTCACCCCAAAATGGGAGGAAGTGCACTTGCACGGGGGGAAGATGTGCGGGGTGGGATGGGGAGCGCTCCCTGTAGAGATGCCGTGGTCCCTGTTCCTCCTTGCCAGCATCCCTTTTCACACCGGGGCTGTGCTGGTGTGTGTTGTTTCAAGAGCTTAAAAAAAAAAAAAAAAAAAGTAAACCAAGGGATAGCTTAGGTGAATGACCTGCCTGTCCGAGCAAACTTAGTTTAATTTAGAAGTTTAAAAATGGCCCTGTTATCCTCTAATATTAGCGTTTTTGTGACCTGACATCTTGCGTTTGTGACCCGAGAGGGGAAGCAGCGCAGAATGGGGCTGCTGTACTTGATGCTATTTTTCTCCCTGCTTCAGAAGCAGAACCGCATCCCAGAATAGCAGGCGGTGGGGAGGTCGAGCTGGAGCAGGGGCAGCCTGGTGCGGCCGCAGCAGGATGTCGACCTGGGACCCTGCTGGTTTGTCGTTGTCCATCCCGAGGCTGCTGGCTGGTGTCGTGCTGCTCACCCTGGCAGGTCCACAGCTCTGCCAGCCATCGGGCCCTCCCTCCTGCCCCGGGCTGTGCGGGGCAATGGGGTCATGTTCGTGGCCTCCTCCTGGCACCTGAGGGCTTGGTTTGGGGTCGTGAATGTGACGGAGAGTTGTGATCTGGGTTCGATGACCAGCTTTGCCACGAATTCACGTCTTCATTTTTGGAGAAAATCACTCAAAATCCCTCTCTCCAGCTTGTGCCCATATGCAAAATGGGACTGAGTGTGCTTTGCTCCTGGGGCTGGTCTTAAATAGATCTTCGCTGAGAGAGTGCTGTGGAGGGCAAGCTGCTGGATGGGAGCAGGGCACTATCAAAGTATGACTGGAGAAGGAGATCTTGCAGGAAGACGTGTTTTAAAAAATTAAATCAAAGTCCTTTCTTTTTTTTGTTAAAAAAAAAAAAAATCTTCCAAGTCTTCCATGCCTAGCTTTTCATCATGAGATTAAAAATGAGTATAAGAGGAGGGCTGGCAGTGAAAAGTTACTTGAGCTGTCTTTGAGCATGGAAATGTTCCCCAGCTTGGCCTGTGGGGAGGGGCTGAGGCAGGGAGGGTTTCGGTGGGTTGGCTGGCCTTGCTGGCCAGGCCAGGTCTGGCTGCTGTCCCCAGCTGGGTGAAGAACCCAAACCTCCCCAGCTTCCATGGGAAGCCATGGGTTAAATCCATGTCTTGGTTGAAGACGAAGTGCTTGTTCACCAATACGTTTCCGAAATCCTGTCTGCTCCGACGTTACTTGGTAGTAACATCAAGGGTGTGAGCACTTGGTTGTCCGTCAGGTACCTGCTTCTCCCCTCGCCCTGCGCATCGCCTGAGTAGGCTTTGGGCTGGGGGGATGACAGGCGTTCCTGCACCAAAGTCAGCCCACGTGGTGTATGTTGATCTTTGGATAATTTCAGTGTGTTTGGATTTCTACAAACTGGGGTAGAACCGTGAGAGGGACTTCCTTTGGATTAGCCACCGCGTCACTAAGGTGCTTGTGATTTCACACTAAGGAAGAGACAGTTGGATCCAATTAGATGACTTTATTAGATTAGATACTGACCATCCCAGCAAGCGTCCAGCAAATACATTTCTTTATTCTTAATATCATTACCAACAATATCTTACTGAAAGTTGCATTTTCTGCGTGTCCTGCCTGATAAGCGGATCACGGGGTACTGAGCAAGGCTCGTTCTTGAACGTGCTACCCGTTTTGGGGGGACCTATGTCTGGATCATGTCTTTTAACCCTCTTCTAATCAACTGTGAATGGATTTCATTTATCGATATGTGCCTGTCTTAGGTTTGGTGTCATTTCCTTCTGGGATTGCTCTTCCCCCGGCCCCCAGCATAGCAGGGGTTGTCGCGGTGCTGCAGAGAGCCAGCGATAGCCATCAGATCGCTGAAGAAAGAGTTCTCAAGACAAATGGCTTTGGCATGTTTACTGCCTGTGTATTTAGGTGCTGTGTCTGTATCTAGATCGGCAGTTCCTGGCCGTGTATATTTGCATCTATTAGCACTATTTGTAAATCACCGTGGCATCCACCATCTGTCTGAAAGGTGTTAAATAAATGTGAGATCCCTGTCAAAATGCAGTCGTTGTAGTAAAACAGGCTAGAATTTTTTAGGGGTGGTTTTATCATTGACGCTGCTTTTGCCAGTGATTTTGACCATTATTGGAAAGGAGGCATTAAAATCGTAGGATCGTATCTGAATTGAAATGCAACCAGTTGGCAGTAGCTTGGGCAACCTAGTGTTTTGAGGAGATCGCCTTAAAACTAATGAGGCAGAGTCACAGTGCAAGGAAAGGCTTTCTTCTCAATTTTTGCTCCAAAATAACTATCTTCATGTTGTTTTCTGAAGTGGCTGCTGCCAATTGATTTATCCCCTGATAATAGTCTTAAGTTGTTTAGTTTGTCTTCTGTAAATGTATGCACACTTTGTAAAAACAAACAGACAATGTTTATGCCATGTCTGTTAGGTCATGCTGTGTATCATGGTGGGGGAGAATAAAAGGTCTGTGCTGTGTTGCTCTGGGGCTCTGAATGTCTGTCTAGGAATTGTAGGGGGAAGGCTCTGCCTCTGCACAAGAGGCTACGGGGCGGGTTTGCTGAGAATATTTAGTGAACGTTAGCAGAATTGGTCAGAAGCGGCCAAGGCTCATCGTAATGCCTGCTTTCACTGGGATTTTTGCGTGTGAAATATATGAGAAATCCCACCTGAACAGAACCGAAGTGGAAATGGCCTCACAGCTGTAATAAGGGATACAGAGAATATCTGTTTGATTTTTGAGATCAGCATCCCTTCCCTTTCACTTTATGAAATCTATATGTTTCTCAGTTTATCGACATCTCTCTCACAAAGGAAAACGTTTTCCTATGTGAGGAAGATACATAATGCCTTCGCCAGCCTTTCTTCCCCCGTTTCCCGTGCTGATGGTGAGCAGTGCCCAGCGAGCTGCCGGCTGGGGCTGTGCCCACCTTGGGGCTGCCAAGTCTGCCCTGAGCCAGCCCCGTGCCCGCTTCGCACAGGCAGGGCTGGCAGCAGTGTGACTCTGCGAGGTGACAAGACTGCTCCAAACGCAGCGAGAGAGCCTGGGGAGAGGCAGAACAGAGCGATCACGGCGCTGGTAAGATGCGAGGTTGTTTAGGAATACCGGTCAAGAATAGAGGGAAGTTTACCAACCGGGACCCACAGCGAAATGAAGAGTGATGGTTTAGGGCTTGGCTAGCGTGCAGTGAGGTTGCCCTGCTAACGTGTCATCTTGGGGATGCTAATACCGTGTATTAACACGAGCATACTTTAAATAGTCAGTTTGTTCATGAAACTGAGCACTGCTTAATTTAGTGTGACTGTCTGTAGGCAAGACAGGACCTAAAATGCTCTCAGCTCAATACCTGATGTGTTGTGTTTGAAGAGGGCAGGACTGGTGATGCTTTTGGCAAGTGAACTTTATGGAGCTAGTTGCTGGTTGTTTTGAGAAAGCTACAATCTGAACCTCTGTAGTAACTTTTAAAACAGAATATGATGTTAGGCACTTCCTTACAATGGCAGTTTCATGTAGATATGGAAAACACTTTGGGACAAAAAAAAATGGTGTTGTGAATTTTTTTTTTGGTCTGGTTCTGTTAAGTGTTATTGTGCAGAGTTTGTAGGGTGCTAGGAAGGGACAAGTAACCAGCTCTGACTGGATTTGCTGTTGTGACACCATGCAGGACGGGTCAGTTCTGCGTTCATACATTTTTTAGTGGCTTGAACTTTGTCAGTAGAGCAGCAAACTATCTGGTCACTCTTTGGAGAGTTTCCACCTTGCAGGCTCTGCCTGTCTGAAGTTGTGCGTGCACCTTGCAGAGCAAACAGGGGCAGAAGGTTTAGTACACAGCATTAGCTTTGAAGCAAACCTTTATTTTTCTGCTTCAGGGTTTCGCATCAAGTCACACTCCCTCCCCCTACATTTTCTTCCTTGCCATCTCCCTCTCCTCTTCCAGGTTTCTTATCATCACTGTACAGGCTAGCAGCTTCTTTCAGCCTCCCAGCTAAAGAGGGCTTTGCTACAGCCAAAAAAAAAGAAAAAATGAAAAAAAAAAAACAAAACCAAAAACCCCCAACTCCCCAGACAACCATCCTGAACCCTAGGTCCTGTCCTGATGCTTGTCTCAGTGTAACCAAGCAGCTCAGTGGCCACAAGACTGCTGAATGGCTGGAAATCGCAGCTATCTTAAATCTATGGAGGGGCCATGTATGCAGCTGCATCTAAAATTTTTATCACCACCACTGCAGGTGAAAGGCTTTCATTTGGCTGTGCTGGTCCAGCAAAGTCTATTTTATTTATGTGCTTCCAAGCCCTTAAAACTTCTTTTAGGGTACATCAGTAGGGAGTTAATAGAAACTTTGAAATAGGAAAAATGCCTGTGGGTTAAGCAAAAACCCAGTTGACCAACTTGAACATAAAGCTGGTACTTAGTTGGTAGGTCATTTGCTGCGGGGGAGAGGGAGAGGTGGACTGGTGGACCACAGATAGCATTTCCCATTGGGAAAAGTTGTAAACACAATTAGCAACTCTTAATTTGGGAAGCAGTGTACACATTGCTTAGCTTGTGTTTGTATTTTCTCGTAGAAAAGGCTTCTATATCTTACCCCAGTTGGTTGGTGTTTTAATACTAGCTCAGCACATTTATTTGTACATTTGGACTAGATTAGCGTGTATACAAGCTGCTATAAAAATAATAACATTTGGGAAGAGTGAAAATATTTAAGGGTTTACACTCTGTGACTTCCTTAAAAAAGCCCAGGAAACAAAAAACGGCTTCCCAGAGAAATTTGAATCGGGGTTAAAATTTCTTCTATTTCAATTTATTTTCAAGAGGAGTGTTTTTTTTTTTTTTTAACAAAATGTACTTTCTTAAAGACTAAAATGTCTTAAGCACCAGCATACTACTCTACCTTGTTTCTGCTAAATGGGATTATAAGGGATTTAATTCTGTGAGAATTTTTATGTGTTGCAGGAGGTGACTTTTTACAGCGGTTACAAGCGAGCAGTGCGTGACACCTCCTCCCGTTCCCAACAGATCTCTCTTCTCTGGCCTGGGTTTTTCTTCGGCGCTAATACCTGAGTGTCTCGGGCATCCTTGATCAGATAGGGTTGGGGGGGATGGAGACAGGTCAAGAATTAAAGCCCGACTCGAAGATCGGGTAGTTGGAAGCAAATTGCATTGATTTCTGTTTGTGGGTCTGATGGTTTTGAAAGCCACTTGCTGTGCGGCTTTCAAGCTCTTCCTGCCATATGTGCAGTCAATAACTGCGAGGGCCTCTGCCAGCACCGCTCGGGCACTGCGCTAGCGCTGCCTTGGAGCACCTGGGTGACTTTAAACATACCGAAACCAGCAGGGCTGCTCGAGCTTTAAAAGTGAGCAGGTGCTTAAGCCCTTTGGTGAACTGGAGACTACAGGCACAGTGCTAGCTCATTTCTGAGCATACAGTAAATCTATTTTTTTTTTTAAATGACTCTCCCTGCCTCCTTTTTCTCCCGCTTTCCAGTTTCATCAGTCTTTCTCCTGGCTTTTTCTAGGCGATGTGATTTTTCTGGCATGTTGGCCATGCTGCATGTAGTGTGTAAGAACCACAACTTGAAATGAGGTATTAATAGGAAGGGAGAGTAGCTGCTTGAACTGCCACGGGGTGCAGAGGGCAAACAATCTTCAGGAATTCTGAAGAGCCGGCTTGATTACTATTTGCTTATTTATTTATAGTGTTTTTTTTAGAGGGGTTTGGAATTCTTGCTGGTATTAGGGAGATTTAGATGCAGAATTTGAGCCTTGGTGATGTCCCCGTGTAAGCCGTCATTGCTCACCTCCATTTATCCCGAGGAGGATCTGTTCTGCCAAGATGCCTAATTCATGTGCAGCATCTCTGCAGGTAGGAGGCATACCAGATTTCTTTCAATGTCTCTTTTTCTTCCCACACCAGTTTTGGCAGTCGCTTCTTTGCGTACTCCTCTTATATAGTTCTTTGGCTAATACACAAATAATCCCACTTTTTTTCCCCCCCTCTCCCCTCCCCAGCTCCCTCTGCGTCCCTCGTGGCTCTAGAGAACTGCCTTGTTTATTGCTGATAGCGTGTTCGATGCCAAGAAATCCTGACTCCTGGTGCATTATCGCGGGGCTGTGACGCAGGGCAGGATCGCGTTCCAGATCTAGGTCTTGTTTATCTTGGATCCCTCTCGTGCTGTGGAGCAGCAACTAGTACTTGACTTCTCACACTCCTTCATTGGCTCCATCTTCTGTGCCCGGGATCCTGCCTCCTCCTCCTCATGTGCCTGCCCGTGCTGCTTGCCTTCGCCCGAAACCCCAGGGAGAGGAGGGCTGGGAGGGCGCAGGGGTCTCCTTGCCAGGGAGGAGCTGCACCGAGCTGGTCCTTGGGCATTGCAAACCACGACTGGAGGGTTATTTGTCGCTGGTTGTTTATTTTTTGCTCTAGTTATTTGAATTACCATTTTAAGAGGGGAGGAATTGGTCTAGCAATTAGTGCTGTTTGCAGCAGTACCTGTGGTTTGCAAGTTCAGATCTCCCCTGCATCCACTGTTCATAATCCTGATCCAAGCTCATTTATCATTTCACATCTCAGAGGTGTTTTTTTTCTTTTTCTTCCCTCCCCCCCCATCTTCTTCTCTGAATATTGCTTGCCCTGTGCAACAGATGTGGGGATCTGATCCCACTTCCATTGAAGTCAATAGCCAAATTCCTATCGACTTCGCTGAGAGCGAGAGCGAGCCCCTGTCTGGGGAGCAAGGATTAGAGCTAAGTAGGAGTAAGTAAAGTACAATAAAATCAGAATATCCTACTTACTGCTTAATGCCACGAATTCTGTTTTGAAGAATTTCTGTTTTGAATCCCAGGGCTTTCTGTGCTGGTGAATGCCAAGAGCTGAATTCACGGGGGTGGGGAAGAGGAGGAGTTGACAAGCATAAGAGGGTTTTGGTTTCTAGAGTTAGGAGGCACATTGGTAGAAAGGAATGAAAAACAGTCCGTGATTCCTTCGTGACCCTGCAGTAAAAGGACTTCAGCTGATGGATGAGGGGCTTGGTTTGGCAGACATGCTGCACTGGATCCACTTTTGACCGTGTCAACCAAGTGTCACTGTCTAAATCTGGAGCACTGTTGTGTATTATGGGAATATAAATAAACCCAGAAAAAGGCTCAGGAAGGGGACAATGGTAGGACAGCATTTGAAAAAAAAAATATATATATAAAAAAAAAATCTCCCCCTTCCTGTCCCCTTCTAAACACATGGCTAAAATTAAAGTTCAAAAAAAAAAAAAAGAAAAAACCACCAACCAAACAGGCTCGGGGAGGAGCAGAGTGGTTTCTTGCTTGCTGTTTTGCCTCCCCGGAGGCTCCCAGCTCGGTGCGGTGGCAGGGAGCGAGCGAGGCGCGTGGACTTGGGCCCTGCCGATAGCAGCGCGGCCTTTACCCCGCCCGGGCCCCGCCAGGAAGAGCAGGCCCTATTACCCGCATTTTACAAGCAGAGAGGGTTTATTTTTCTGTGACTCATGCAGATGGGGGCAATTCAATGTCCTCCCCGAGGGAGCCCGGGTCCTGTATGGTTTCCCCCCTGCCCCGTCCCGTGAAGCCTGCGGGCTGGGGGTGCTGCCCTCATTAGGGCCCAGCTCCTGGCACGCGGCCGCGGTCTCTCCAGGCAGCCTGCAAGGTGCAGCAGCCCCGCGGTGAGGAGAGCGATGGGGGGCTGCGGGTTTTAGGGAGAGACCCGGTGCTACCAAAAAAAAAAATGCGGCCGTAGGGGAGCGAGGGGGGGAAAAGCCCCGTTTCTGGGGTCTCGGCCCCAGGGGGATGCGGCGCAGGGGCTGCGCTGTGCCACTTCCTCCTGTCGCCGCTCGGCTGGGATGCTTCAGCTTCCCTCGCTGGCTTTTCCTTTCTTTTTCCCTTCGCTCTCTCTTTTGGCCGGGATTTTAACATATATCACAGGCTGGTAGGCTAAGAGCCTGGGACTTCCCCTCACCACACTCAAAGTCTTTGATCTTTTGCTTTGGAGGTAACATCAAAAGAATGGCTGAGAAAGACAGCCAGCGCTGTGAAGTTCAACGTTCAAGTTAATAGCTTGACTGAAGGTTGTGCTGCATTGCTGGAGCCGGAGTAAACACCGGCGAGCGCGCGCAGCTCCCTGCCAATGGCCCTCGCGCTGCAGCACGGCTTCGTTTGCATCCGCAATTAATCTGGGCCCTAGCGAAGGGCAGGCTTCTCGTTTTGATTTTGTTACTCTTTAGTTCATTTTTTTATTTTAATTTCCCCCCTCCCGCACAGACCACAGGAGAATAAAGGAGCGGGGCGGCTGCTCCGGGGAACGTGTCGGGAGCTGCTTGGCTCGGTGTTCCCGGCAGTCGGCCGCGGATGCGCCCTCGCAGCCCAGTCCTGCAGTTCTGGTGTACTTTGTCATTTCTGGGTTTTTCTTCCTTCTCAAAATGATTAAGCTAACGTCTGTTGGCAAACAATTGCCTTCCCCCTTTGTGGTGTTAATAATAAAAATCATTAACTACGCCCTGTTCAAGCGCACAGTGGATAGTATGGACATCTCCATGCCAGATACCTGTGTGTGTGTAGATACATATGTATATGGATATAAATATATTTAATTCCCTTCTCACTTCTGTTTGGTATCTCCTGGTGCATGTGGGTGAATGGCTGACTCTTCTGTCCATTTTTTCCCATTGCCATGTTCTGCTGTTCTGGCGGCCTCTGTTCTGTGTATGTGCTTTGATTTATTTTTATTAATGCGCTGTAAATAAGGTGAGGAATTTCATGTGATGTTGCACAGCAGTGCACAGCCTGGCCCTTTTCTGCACGCCTTGGAGTGCCGGGTGGAAGCTTGTGGGCAGCGTAGGATGCTCGGGAATGCGTAATAATTTGGCAGTGGTGGTAATGGCATTGGAACCAGAGCTTTTGAGGGACAAATTGCTGAAGGCTCCAGCAGACAGCAGTGGGGTGACTGGCACTTGTGGGCCGATGGGTCTGTTATAAATTTAAAGCGTAATTATGCGTAACTGATAGGATATGGGTTTGTCTGCAGCGTGTTTTGGTGCATACATACGTGGGGTGATTGATACGAGTGTTAAACTCTACAGCAAAATAAAACTGAAGGACTCCATTTGCTTTCAGGCACGTTTATATGAGTGAGATGCACCAAGGATACCGTTATTCCCCAGACAGAGGCATTTTCTTCTTAATCCTAGAACAAAGAAGTAGGAGATTGAGATTAGGAGAAAAGTTAATGGCCTTAATAAACTATGGGAGAGAGGAGATTTAAAAATGCTCGGAGAGCAAAAGCATTTTGCCTGATAGGACTCAGACTTCTGTAAATTTACATAGGAAAGAAAAGTCTTAGTCACTATATTTTTTGCATTTTTTGACCTTTTGAGCAGAGCTTCGCTGTGGGTCTTAAATCACTCAGCAGTGCAAGGGACAGGATTCACAAAGCGGCAAAGACAATCAGGCACCCAAGTTCTTATGGCTTCTCGGAAAAATCCTGACCCGAGTTCTTTGTACTGTGGAGTGAATTAAAAGCCCTGGAGTGTGTGGGAGTTCAGGACATCCGTGCCCTCTCGAGGAAACGTGGAGTGCTCGGGGGGTGACGACCCCGCTGGGTGAGACTCTGCAGGGCTCTTTCTGCGAGGACGGTGAGGCGTGTTAATTTTCGAGCCAATTATCATTCAGAAGCGATGGCAAAGCATCCAGTGCCACGGAGTGACAGCCCGTGGTGGGGCTTGCAGGAGCTGCCGGTCTTTTCCTGGACCGACGGGAGAAGTCTTGGGTGTGCGCGCTGAGGCCCTTCAGCTGTTTCTTTTCCCCCTCGTTCCCTTCCAGCTCGCTTGCTAAATAATTCTTTCCCCTTTATGTATTTATTTTCTTAAACAAAACGCAGCTCGTTGCTGTGATTAAGCCCATGCACAGTCAGAGGAGTTTTTCCATGCTCCCTGTGATAGCTGCTGCTGGAAAACCTCCCCTGGAGGGGTCATCTGGGGGAGGGCAGGGCAGTCCGGGTTCGCTCTGCCCCTCAGGTAACGTCCTGATCACAATACATTGCAAATCCCATGTTGCTTATGGGGCGACAGGAGGAAAAGAATAATAATTTTCAGTAGATTAACAGCTATTGTATCATTGCGTGTTGCTTAATAAGCCTGATATTACGTGTGAGAGGTAAGCTCCTTAGTGGAAGCAGGGTGCACTGTAATGACCTTTTGTGTGCAGGTCTGTTGAGATGAAAAGTCCCTCCTGAGGTTAGTGGGTTAGCTATTCAGCATGCAAAAACACTGGCTGCAATGTATTGTCCTGTGCAGACGCTCTTCAGTCTATTAATAAGCTCAAAAATCTGTTTAGGAACCTGATTTTTTTTTTTTCCCCCCCCTTCTGTATCCACCTAGGACAAATTTGACTTGGAAATGGAACAGAATTGCTGTGTCGTGACTTTAAAATAAATAAATAAGCCATTGCTATGAAAGGGAGCTCATTGATCCTTTCTGGCTTCGTTTATAATTACCCTTGCATGCAGTCATCCTGCCTCATCTGCAAAACCAAAAACACCTCTCAAAACCCCACCAAACAGCCAGCACAGGTCGTTACGCCCTTCCCCTCCCCAGTCTCTTGAACCTCGAGAACTTATTGCGGACACTTATATTTTATAAGATTATAAAATGTTGTAAGCTTGGAGCCTTTGCTTTCCCGGCTGTTCAGTAAATACACTGGTGTCTCTTGGATGTGCCCTGAGGCTCTGAAACCTGAGGCCTGCCCACATCTTGAGTTCTACTTTCCTCCTTGCAAAGTGCCTCTGGCTAGTGGAGCTGTCGATTGCAGCCCCTTCCACCCCCCTGCGCTGCTTTTTTTATTTTATTTTTTTTTAAAAAAAAAGCTTTTTCTTAAGACAGCTGTAACAAACCTCAGCTAGCTCCTGTTTTTATCAGCCACAGGTAAGGCTAAAACCTAAAATATTAATTTGACCCCTGCGGGTCCAGGACACGCAGCATTTGGGATGTGACACCCCCGATGGGACCGGCTCAGACCCGGGCAGGACCAATCCCGCCGGCCGCCCCGTGCCCAAGCACCGGGGCCGGACCCTTCAGGAGAGCATCCCCTGGGTGAGCGCGCTCTTGCAGGCTGGCTCCTGGGTGGTCCGGAGCAGGGCTTTGGCTGTCGTCTTGCCGGGGCCTTTCCTGGGGGTTCCTGCCCGCTCCCCCTGCGGGGGCTTGCTGCACCCCGCGCTTTTCCCCTCCTGCAGAGCACGGGCTGTCCTTGTGCGACTCCTGGGAGCAGCAGCGAGGGGTGCTCCGTGCCGGGGAGAGCCCCCACATCACAGCAGGACGTTTGCTGATTGTGGTGGGGGTAAAAGTGTTGTGTTTAATTCTGCACGCACCTGATTGACCGTCCCCTGGGGAGACTTCAAGCCAAATATTTCTTTCTTTGGTGCTTTCAGGCTATTTTAAGTGGAAGCTGTTTTTCTAGTACCTGCTAAGTTCCTTTAAATTTCTTTTTTTTTGCATATTCATCTCTTGAGGGAGAACATAATATACATGAACAGACTTAAGAAACACTCAGTGTTCCCAAACCACGGTCCTTTAAATAAATAAATACAAAAGTTGCCTTGTGGGCCAGCCAGTTCAAAATGCCTGCTCTATATTTAGCAGCAAGAGCAACATTTTAGGCCAGATTTATATGCTCAGGGCTGCTCTGATGACTCCTTTGTTTTAACTTGGGATCCGTGGCGTTACAGCGTGACAAATGCACATGGCGCGAGGCTGGCCGGGTCGGTCTGTCCGTCCGTCTGCGGTGCTGCATCCGCTCCCCCGGGCCGTGGCTGAGATGCTCGCAGGGGATCGGGATCGCAGCCACGCAGCCCTCGCCTCTCTGGTGCAAACCTCGGCCACAACCACAAGGATTTGGTGCAGGGGGCAGAGGCCCTCCGGGACGGGAGCTGTTGTGGAGCAGCTGATGCATTTCTCCGTTGTGCAGGGGCCTGCTCAGTCAGCATTTGTACACAGAATTAAAAAAAAAATATACTTTCTCTTCTTCCTCCCACCATTTGAGGGGAAAGATGAAGACTCACGCGTGTTGCACTTTTACCTAGACAGAATAAAATCTGTTTTTGTGTTTCCTTTTTCTAATCTAGATATGAGCATGATTTTGATTTGCTGCTTTAAAAAAGCGGGTTTATTTATTTATTTTTTTCCCCACCTCCTTTCCCAATTCATTAAAATCGAAATGTTCATTTTGCACTGGGGCATTGCGCGGTTTGACTTTGTTTCTAGTCACTTGAGCTCAGGGAATGGATGTACTGGTATGGTTGTTTTGACTTAGGATTTTTTTTTTTCCTTTTAAATAAACAGCACACTTTTCCAGAACTTCCAGTAGTACACTTTGTATCTCTTTGTCCCTAAAAGATGCCAATTCAACAAAAGTTGCCCATGTTGAAATATTTGAATATTTGAATTTTACAAGAATTGTACTTATTTCCATCGGAGTGCCTTTTTAGTTGGAAAAAATAATCCACAGTGGTCTCAATTCTGGACCGTATTTGTTTAAACATCTATCTACATCGCCTTTAAGAAAAAATCAAAACAGTGTTTTACTTGTTCTTGAGGAAGAGTTTGTGTGGCTGATGATTCAACGAAGAATATTTTAAAAATACTTCATTTAAATACCATAAATGCATATTGCATTGTTTTGGTAGTGCTGGAGGAAACCAGAAAATAAATACATGGGGTGGCTGCCCAGGAAAGAGAGGTGACAGCACAGATTTAGTGAATACTTCAGTTGTTTGTTTTCACTTTGATCCCAAATGATTCACTTAGTCCTCTGCCTAAATATATTCTTCCTACCGAAATGGGAGCCAGCTTTCCCTCTGCTCAGGCCGGGCGTCTTTTCTATGGCTAGCTGAGGTGTAGGGAGGTAAAGAAGGCGTTTGGAGGGGTGCATCCCTCCTTCAGCAAGGGTCATGGTGCTTCTCCGAAGGGCAAGAGGACCTTTTAACCCCTCCCAGCCCTTTGTTATGAAGGAATCTGGGGGGAATCGGGGGAAGGTGTGGGCTGCTCTCGAGGGGTTTAGGTTGGATGTGTGGGGTGCGCTGTCCAACAGCGGGCAGGTGGAGGCGGCTGACGGTTGTGTGAGGGTCTGGGGGATCAAGGCCTTCAGCTGGTGGGTGGTTGAGACGTGCAGCTCGCGCTGGAAAGGAGAACGGGTGCGAGCGGCCCTGCTGGCCCCGTGGGCAAGTGCCCTCGAAGGATAAGCAGAGAGAAGGGTTATTGATAGGGGAAGCAACTGGTGCTGGGAGGGAACGTGCGTTTCCCAGCTCTCCGGGAGGGATTTGGAAAGAGCCGTAATCCTGGGTTAGGCGTAATTTGTTACAGCAAGGCGATACTTGAGTGGCAGGAGGATGCTGGCGGAGGCGCAAGGCGGCTGCGCTCGGAGGAGTAGCTGGTCTTAGGTCAGCCTGACACGAATCCCACCCCAGCCCACAGGTTTTGTTTCTCAGCCAGCGCAATTAGCTCAGGGGACTCTCGACCTTTTTTTACATCTTTCAAAGACATCTCCACACATCTGAGCTAAAAGATTGCGCTGAGGAATGCGGACCAGGATATGATGCAGTGGAAAGTTTTCCAGTCAGGCCTTCTGAAAAACAAAGTAACCCCAACAGCAACCTTCCCAGCTCCTCTGAGGAGGTCAGAACATTTCTGGTTTTGGTGTTATCTTCAGGACTTTTTCCTGAGGTTGTCTTTAGGTTACATTTTTGTGTTAACTTCTGGGGGTTTGTTTTGAGTTTAAAAAAAAAAAAAAGATATAGACAGAAGTTACCAACCCCGGGGAAAGAGAATTTTGCAAGTTCTTGGTTTTCGCGACAGCCTGAAACCCTTGGAGCCATGTATTCTGCAGTAACCCCTTGTTGCATCGAAGACCCAATCACATATAGAAACCACAGGGGAGGCGACAGGAAATTCGGTATGAAATTTGCTGGGTTTACTAGAGAGTGGCTCCCGGCAGTTCACCCAGAATTGCTACATCAACAGGAATTTTTGTGGTAGTGATTCGAGTCATGAGTTTCACTTACCCAACATCAGGAGAAAATATGACTCTTTCAGTAAAAGCCCCATTGGGCGACGTTACAGTTAGGAGCAAAGAGCTCGGTTCTCCTGTAGCATCTTTATTCCTGCATCCCAGGGGAGCTGGCAAACCGAATCCCAACTCTCAGTAGCATCGCGCCTCTCGGTAGTGCCCTGTGGTGTTTGCAGGTACTTTGTGGGATTTGAGATGAGAGTTTAGATCGAAGAGGGAATAAAACCTCACCCAGCCAGTCCTGTAGCAGTATCTGAGATGCCCCCTTTGAAGAGGACAGTGGCTTGTGGTGTGCTGCGTGGGGAACCCTTCTGCAGCTCCCTTGTCCACGTCTGCTGACTTGTGGTAGCTGTAGGTGCTGCGCGCTCTACAAGTCAACCCCCTCGGCTCAGATCTCATAAACCGAGGCTTCTGAACTCAAGTGGCTCCTTACAGAAAGGATGTGACAAACTGCTTGTACTGGATCCTGTGGAAATGTAGCATGGTGCTGCTGTGCTAGTGGCCGCTGCCACGAGGCCAGTTGCTGCAGCAGCCCTTCCCCACCCTCCTCCTCCTCCTTCATCCCTTTGCACCACAAGAAACCAAAGCAGACTTCCCCTTCCACCAAACAGGAAGCACTTTGGAGAACAGATTGGGAAGTTGGGGAACTCTAGTGATGGTAACACATGAGGACAGGAGGTAGCACTGGCCCTGTGTACACTTAGGCACAGATAGCTGTCCGCCCGTCGGTTTAATTTCACACACGCATAGGCTCACTGGAAGATGGTACCAGCCCAGCAGCCATTTTGCGTCCTGATCACATCGAGGTGACTTTGGTGATGGGTGACACCAGAGGAGCCTGGTTAAGGCTTCCCATAATTTGGAAACGTGCAGCTCCCACTGTAAATGATGGAGTAGAGGGGAAGGTGGAGGTCTGTTTTGGAGGGCCCTTTTTGTTCCACAGCCCACCGTCCTGGGGCGTGGGTACGTGCACCGGGGTGGGCAAGGCGAGCAGGACAGGGCAGGCGTGTTCTGCAGCATTAAAGCAGAACCAGGCTGATCTACCACTGAGCCGTGTGTGTGTGTGCTTTTTCTCCTTGTTTTGTGTTCTTCTGTTTGTTTTGTTGTTTTCTCTTCAGGAAAAATAAATAAATAAATAAAAGGTAGTTGCAAAGCTTTAAAGCTGCAGTCCCTCCTTTACAAATGGAGTTAGGTTCTTAACAGAGCTGGAAAGTTTTAAGGGAGGCAAGGTTCCCCTGGAGCGGCCCTTCTGTTACAATGGAGGTAGTCCAGTGCCGTGATCTCTCTCCCTAACATGCTGTCAGATATTTTTACTGTCTTTATTTAATGGGGAGGAAAGGAATTATATTTTATAGACCATAAAATGCATTCTTGGACTTCATGCAAACACTGGTTACCAATTGTTCTCTCACTCTCTGGGAGATTGCCAGGAGGAGAAATTAAATGTGGGTCTGTACATCAAATTGTTCAGCGAGTCTTAGAGCTGGGTTAGCTTTGCTGATTCTAAACGAGCTGTATCTACAGAAAGACTTTGTTGAGATTTCATGGCTGTCCCATTCTTTCTCTATTGGAAACTCTGTGCTTGAGTGGAACAGAACAGGTTGCAGAGAAAATCAGGGAAAAATAGTTTGAAGATGAAGTACTTTTTATTTATTTATTTATTTTCTTTTCTGGCTTAAAAGTAGGTAGGTAAAAAATTTGTTCTTGTTCCTTGAGTGAAATTATGCTTTTATTTGTGCGTGTGTTTTGGAACAGTATTTTGTAGACATCTGTAAAGTACTCAAGCAGCCTGCTGATTTGTGCAGTGGGGCTGTGGAGGCTTTCAAATTAAATGTGAAAGAAGTAATGGTGCTTTCCCGAGCTCCACCCGTGATCAAGAAACACTGCCTGCAGTTGTTCTGCTGAGATACCATGTGAACTGCAGAAAGTAGTGCTGTGCTGCTGTGTCACATGAACGCTCTTCCTCCTGTAAGTTTAAAAAAAAAAAAAAGTTTAATTCTTGTAGTAGCTGATTAGCCTTAGCTTCTTCATACCCAGTGTCAAAATCCTAGAACGCCACTGGCATCTACCAACCTTGCAAAACAATTTTACTTTGGTATTTCAGTAAAACCAATGGCAAGAATAACTTTCATCCATTTTGTCATGAACAAATAATTACCTGAATGTCCCTGAACTTTCATAGGTGTTAATTTTTAAAGATGCTTCTGAGGACCTGCTGGCTATTGTCTTCAGCGCTCTCCTGGAGCAGTCCCTTCTGTGCCCTTTACCAGTATGCAGACAAAGGCAGCACCAGTAGCCGTGACACGCGGCAGCAGTCCTGGCATGTAGCTCTTGTGTTGCAGCTCATCCAGGATGCTGGATAAGAGCTCTGTGAGGGCATGGGGCCGGATGATTAGGTCAGGAGAAAGCTTTGGTGCTTCTGGGGTGTTCCTCCATCTCCCCTCGGTCTGACGGCTCATCCAAGAGGGAACGTTGTTTGTTTAGGTGCCCGTGGGGCTCCAGCTACTCCTTTGTGCCCCGTCCCATCCCAGAGCAGGCGTGAGCTTCTCCCATCGCCTCGGACTGCTCCATGGCTTCAGTGAGGCACTGTCAGCTCGCAGGATTTCTGCTCTCCAGCATCCCTCCTTTGAGACGATCTGAGACTGTTTAATCGCTAACACGTTTCCGTGATTTTCAGGCTGCGGTGGACTCCGCGTTCTCCTTTTCTATGCCCTAAGCAGCACTTCAGCAATGTGACAAAGGCACAGGCAAAATATTAAAATGGGCAACTCAAGGCCCCCTTTTCAGGGACTCCTTGTGCATGACTGGAAGGGAAAGAGACAAGGTCACTAGAGCTCTCAATAACTGGGAAATTCAAGGCAATAGAAGTGCCTTGTTCAGGAATATATCACAAGATGGTCTGGCTGATACTAGTGGTGGTGAATAAGCATTTTAAATTGGGAAGACGGCTAAATGCTGTACGTGCATCTATCTGTGCAGGTATATACCACTTAGCAGTTCCTTTTTTGTGTGTGTGTTTGTACTAATTTTCCCCTATTTATGTATTTTCATTTAATCATTTATTTTTGCAGTGTTGCAATAGTTTAAAGGGTGATTTTTTTTTTTTTTTTTTTTTTTTTTTTAAGTGGAGATGTGTGATAAATACTTCCATGTTTTACAATAACATGCTTTCATTTCTTGAGGTAGGGGAACCTTTTGTGGGAAAGGATCAGCCTAGTTGATATAAGCCTTGTTGCTCTCGTTTTTAGCAGCTCCCCTGTGCTTCATCGTAGTATATTACATATTCTGTAGAGGGGCTGAACATTGTGGGTGGTGTCTATTATTTTTCGTATGAAAAATTCCAGACATTGCAGATCTGCAAGAAATAGGACACCCTTGTAAAGTTTCTGTAGCAATCTCCTTTGGTTAGTCATTTGCTGGTAGTTTTTGTTGTTCTCACACTGTACACCCCTACAAGCAAGGTGATAACTGAAGGCAAAAATGATGGATGGAGGTGGATAGATGGATCCGTCTAACTAATAGGTAGAGAACAAGCTGAGGGTTCTGGTTTTGAATCCCATTTTAGCCCTTCTGACTGCAGTGGGGACACAAGTAGGTTGCAGTCCTTGCACTGTAGGCACCAAGATGGTATCCTCTTGGAACTACTTTTCTTTCCTGCAAAGAGAAATTATAGTTTTGTTAAGCTCTGTCTTTGTTGCTATCGCCTTCCCCCTAAATCTCATCCATCCCCTCATAATTTTAGTCTCCTGAGTTACTACTGGGTTATCTTTAGTTAAAATGTGCCTAGGTGGCCCCCCAGAAAAGTTGCTAGCTAAATATTGAGGAAACCTCTGAAAGCTTCAAGGTTGGCATCCAGGTGGGTACTTCCAAGTGCTCCTGCAGTGCTGGCCAAGGGAGGAAAATTAGGGTCAGGAATCTGTGGGTTTGTGCGGCGTGTTGAGAGGCAGGAAGAGCTCAGACTGAAGGTGCTCCGATGGCTGGGAGAGGTGTCGGAGGCCTGTGGCACCACGCGGCTTCTGACTGCAGCAGCCCTGCTCCTGCTCGCTTCAGTTCCTGGGAGCTAATAAGCACCAGCTGCAGGAAACCCGAGCTGGAAAGTGTTGTGCAGCTTTCCTTGTTTAAAAATATGGACTGTTTTTTTTTTGTTGTTGTTGTTTTTTTAATTGCGTTTATGTATTTGTATGCTCTGGGACATCACTCGTAGGGCATTCCAGTGGTGAAAACAATAATGTGACAAGGGAGCAGCTCCAGGTCGGACACCGGAGCAGGAAACACCTGCGAGCCCTGTGCCATCCCTCTCGTCGGGGCTGCGCTGCCGCGAGCCCTGGAGCTGGGGGGCGCTGGCAATGAGTAAGAGTTTCCAGTCAGCTCCTCCAGTCCTGCAAGTGGATTTTAGCTGCTTTTGACCAGCTCTGCTGTGAAATCTTGGGAAACGTGATTGTTTCCCAGCTTCTTTGAGTGTTTTTTTTGGGGGGGGGAGGGGGATGGATGGACACCTGTGCTGAGCTGCTCCTGGTGGGTCCGTGCTTTGCAGGACCTGCTGGTTGCAGATGGGAGGTGAGGACGTGCTGCTCCTAACAGTGAAGGGTTGCGTTTTTTTTTTCCTCCCTTCTACAAAAAAAAAAAAAAAAATCTGGGCAGTTCAAATCATTTGCCTTTTCCCTTGTGCTGACAATTTAACAGCCTTTTTAAAAGCTTTGGTTTCTCTCAAGTATGCTCGCCCCATACGTATTTTAATTTTTGTGCAGAGGCCTGGAGCTTAACAATTATTTTGCTTAAGCTCTCTGAGACTTGCCGTAAAACTTTTTTTTTTTTTTTAAACACACACATGCTAATGATCCCCATCAGATCATATTGTTAAACAGGGAATAAACTACCCAAGCCAAGATGACATTATTTTAAAAAATGTTAAAAGCAGGCCAGCGGAGCCTGTTTCAACAGTTTTGCTCCGAAATAATTTGCACAGATTTGTTAGGGTTAACTTGTTGAAAAGCCCGGTGTTTGCGCAGGCAAGGCGCGATTTCCACATTGAGAGATGCCGGAGAGGAGCGAGCGCGTGTCCGGCGCTCGCAGGAGCGGACGGTGGGAACTTCCCCCGCCTGCCCTTCCCCTCCGGTGCAGGAATGCAAACCCAGCCTCGGAGGCTGGGAAAGTTGGCCTCGAATTTTTGTGGACTCCTTGCAAATCAGAGGAACCGTCTGGCTCAAATCTGCATTTAGGGCCGAGAGAATAGGATTTCCTGCTATTTAGTCGCTTGAGGAAGGAAAGGATTTACCTCTCTGCTGTAATAGCGCTTGACTTTTATTTTTTCCCCTCTTTTTTTTAATAAGAAAATCGGAGCGTAGCGCAGCCGTAGTAAACCTGCAAAAGCAATCACGCCTCCCGCCCCCATCCCATCCCTTCCCTCGCCCTCCCCGCGCACCGCGCCGCACGCAGGCACCGCGACGGGGCTCTGCCCCTCGCCCCCAGCCCCAGCACTGAGGGGCCGGGGTGCGGGCTGGCGTCTCCCTCCGTCGTGAAAGAGAGAGTTGTGGAGGGCGGCCGCTCGCCGCAGCTCCGTCGGGCCGCGCTCTGCCCGCCATCTGGATTCGGTTAGCTCGCTCGGCAGTAGGGCTGAGTCTCATTTCCTCCAACCAGTAATGTTATATAGGCAGTGATCCTGTTCTGCCCTAACATAATTGAAAATTATGTGTATTGTAGACTCGCAGCGCTGAAATGTAGACTCGTAAAAATCTGTGGCTCAGGTAGCCTGTGGAGATTGAATTTGGCACACAATGAAGCTTTTATGTAAAGTAAGAATTATAAGCCACCACATCAATATTGTGTTACAGGCATGACAATTCTTGGATGAGGAGCCCTCGAGTCGGGCTCGTCACCTTAAACAATGCTAATATTTTGTGCTTTATCAACGGGGCTGGCACTGCAGAGCCAGCAAGTGGCCAGCAGCGTCCTGTTGCTGAAGCTGTCGGCCCAACAGCTTGAGGCAAGCCCCGGTGGCAGGCCCCGGCCCTCCGCGTCCACCTGGTGGAGAGGACATCTGCCCCTCGGTGGGGCTGGGGTGCTGGAGCCCGGCCGCTTGGGGGAGATGTGGAAGCTGCTTGCTGAGCCTCACGCCTTCCTTGCTTTCTGTGGGGGCTGTTCAATTAATTAATTAATTAATTAATTAATTTATTTATTTATTTCCTCTCCCCTTCCATATTGGCCATGGAAGCTGTCATGCGTGCAAAATGGAGCCCAGCTCATGCTGGATGCCACGGGCATCCACGGCCTGTTAGGTCTCGGAGGAGAAGCGGCTTTGGCCACGTTTGAGCATTTGAGCTGGAAGGTTTTTGGACCTGCTTTGGCAGGGGTGGGTAACGGGAGGACTTCACTGAGAGGCCAAACTTTAAGGGTCTGCAACACAGACAAGCAAAGTAACAGTAAGCTCTTCCTGAAGTTTCTTGGGCTGTCTCTCCTGGCTCTCATGAGATGGAGGCAGAGCAGTAACAATCACGCTGTCTTGCCCTGTTTCTTCTTCTGGGAACTTAGTGCTAAAAAAATAGCAGAGCTGACAGTCCTGAAGGCTTTACAATCCTTGCAGTAATTACTGGCTGGACAGGGTCTGATGTGAGCTTGCTCACGCTGCCCTGTCAGTGCCTCTCAGTGTGCCCCTGGGGACAGCCTCAGAGAAGCCCACGCGTTTCTTGGCCTGTCTTTTAGGGCAGCCGCTGACCTGAGCTCCCTCACGGATCGCCAGGTTTGTAGGAATATTCCAGAGTTGCTCGTGACCCTCGAGTGGTCATGGAAAAATAAGTGCGGTTGGTTTGTTTTGGTGGACGATGGCTTCCCAGCCACTTCCAGCAAGCTGGCTGCTTCAGCTGTGGTAGAGGCAACTTCTCACTCTCCAAAACAGTCATGTACCACGAGGCAGACATTCTGTGAGGATGTTTTCCTTGGAAGAAGAGAAAAATGCAGTCTCTAGAATGACACCCTGGCTTTATGAGCATTTAATACTTCACTCCCCAGTTGAAATATCAGGGGAAGTCTCTAGTTGCTGTGACCCGTCAGGACAGCTGTTGGGGAGCCTTTGTACCTTTCTGCAAATTCATATGCCCCTTTACGTGGCGGTGTTACGGCCACTGCATGTGAAAGACAACTGATGGACTTCCAAAAATGTATCAGTTGACTTGTTCAATAGTGCCATCCGCAAATCCGAAATGTATCAGGTTTCCCTCGAAGTTAAGAAGCTCTCAGTCAGCCTAGGCTTTGGGTTCATTTTCTGTGCACTTGGGTTGCATTTTTAAGCATTTCTTTGAAACCACAAAGGGTTAGAAAGTTACTTTAACGTAATCTCAACTTTTAAATTTATGTTGTGGTCACCTATATTGAAGAGCAGGGATTTGATACAAGCAATCAAATATCTGGAGGCTTACAATCAAGTCATATGAGTTAGCAATGCCACTTACGGTAGGCTGGTTCTGGTTTTTTGGGGTTTTATTTCTTGTTTTTAAAAAGTGCTGAAACATTCTGGTCCACATTGCACAAATCCCAAATGTGAAGATGAATAAAAACAAGACTTCTTGGAACTTGAGGAACTCGAAAGGGGCACAAATCCAGAGTATGGGTTTGTTTATTTGCATTCCAGTAGCTCAGAAATCTCAGGCCCTCCAAGCGATGGGAAATGGGAATGCATCCTCCTGCTTTTGGTCACCTCGGTGCCCACGGTCTTGCAGCAAACTGGCCTTGCATGCTCACAAATGTTTTGCATACGTGAGCAAATGTGATAGTGATGTGCTGAAAGCATGGAACCAGATCTCCTTCCTTCCTTCGCTGAGATTTAGATACAGCTTCTGCTGCTAGCCTGGAGTGGCAGGGGCTGATCGTGCGTCGTTCTTCTTCAAGATTACTTAAGGAAAAAAAGTGATGGGTAAACATAACTATTTCTCTAGATATTTTCTAGGAATAGATCTGTTAGGTCAATCAGAGTCCAGTGCTATCCACAGGGGTCAGATCTATGTATACAGCTGCTTTTCTTAGGTCTGGGAGGGGGCTGAAGGTATGTGGCAGCAAGCATTTCTTCCAGCGCAATACGGGGCTTTTAGAGATCATATATGAACTGTTGGCACAGTGCTGCGCCACACGGAGAGTAGAGCTGGGGCAGAAATTATATCTGTGCTGCATGGATATGGTTTTGGGCTGGCTCATTTCTCCGCGGGACTGATTTTGGTGCGAACAGAGTGCTGTGCTGCTGCAGCAAGGTGGGCACCAGCTCTGGGGGAAGCCTTGTGCTCGCTGGGCGACCTGGTTGAGTGTGGTGGGAGGATAGGCATGTTCCAGAGCCAAAGCTTTAGTTGGTATTTGGTGCTGGTTAAGTCCATGGGAACATTCAACTGCTTCTTGAAGGGTAATTATGGTGGGTTTTGTTGCTGTTTTTCATTTTGCTTTCTGAATCAACACCCCCTTATGCTGCAGACTGGCAGTGTATTGAGGCTGTCTGCCAATGGCAGTGACACAAACACGTTCTGGCTGCCCCTGAGCGCCTGGCCAGGGCAGCTGAGAGCGAATGCACCAGGCCGTATTCTGTCTTGGGCATCATCAACTGGAGAGCTTATTACGTTTGGCCGTGTAATTGAATAAGTTACACTGTGCAAGTCCCTTAAGGATTGTCCTTCAGAAGGTTTCTCTCCTGCTGATGATGAGCAAGAAGAAAATAACCCACGGTGACTTCCAGAACTGGTGGAAAGGAGAGAAAATAGGTCTAAGACCCAGCAGTGCTGTGGGCTCACGTTGCTTTTCGGGCAGACCTCTGCCTTTAGGGTTCACACAGTGGTGTGAAGCTGGAGGAGTTAATGTGGTGCATGCATTGAAAGAAGGCTGACAGACAATCCATTAAATACAGAGATCGTATTTTTAACCTGCAATAGGTGTTTTCCCTCTCCTAAAACTGATAATCTACCTTCCCCTCCCTTGGCCCATCCTCTCCATGGTTTTGGTATTTTGTTTTTGTCTGGCTTTTATTCCTCTTCTAGATTTGTTATGATTAATAAAATTAATGTAATATTGTCTTTGCAATCTGCTGTGTTTTCTTATTCCTGAACTTTAATGTAGTGGCATGAAATTGTTAGACAGATTTTGTCTCCACAAACATGTGAAGTCGTCTTAATTTTTGTTTCTGTTCCTTGCATACGTTTTAATTTGTATCTTTTTGCCCATGTTACCTAAGATTTGTTTTTGTTTTATTTTTTTTTGCCTTTCTTTTCTGAACTCATTTTTCTTTTCCCATTTTTGTTTCCTCCATCCAGTATCTGCAGATGAAATGGCCACTGCTTGATGTTCAGGCAGGGAGCCTTCAGAGTAGACAAGCCCTCAAGGATGCTAGGTCTCCATCTCCAGCACACATTGTTGTAAGTAAACGCAGAAGATGTTCTTCCTTTGTTTAAAAAAAAAAAAAAAGGATTTGACATTAATCGCATTGATTGTCATCAGTTTTCTTTTATGTGAACTGAAAGATTCAAAACAAACAAACCCTAACAAGCCCGTGGTAAAAGGAGGGAGTATATATTCTATTCTTTGGTTGTTTGTGAAATTATCATTCATTATGCTTAGCTCTGGGCTTCTTAGGAGAGCACAAAGTTGAAAATGCTCTAAAATTACATACTGCAGGATTATTTAGTGGAAGTGAAGTCCGATCAGGTTGGTTATACATGTGACTACGCTGAACTGAACTGAATGAAGAGATACTTCTGGAAAGCATACTTTAAAAAAAAAAAAAAAAAAGGAACAAAAACCCAAGCCTGTTCTATGTTCTTTGCTTAAAAAAAACATAAAATATCTATTCCTGTTGCAAAATCTTGAGGGAAGGTTTGTGCGAACTGGTCAGCATTCTACCTGGGTGAAGGGAAGGGTCAGCGGAGTTAAGCTCAACAAGAGCACATCTTCCTTGCATTGTGATGACTTCTCATTTAGTATAAAAAGTGTTATCAGATGTTTATTACTTGCCTGCAAAATACAAAGTAATTTGTAAGTAGTTTGTAAGTAGCATTGATAATAATGTTCTTTTATTAACCTCTCAGTTATTTTTTTGTTGTTGCTTCTACTGTAAAAACAACGTTGAATTTGAAATCTTTAGTACAAATTTGCATGAGAGAGGGCTGGGGGAGTTGATTTTATTTTCTAAAATAGCTTCCATACAGTTTTTTTAAAAAATGTTTGTTTATATGGCACTGTGCAAGAATGGCAGTATTTATTTGCCCGTCCTCACCTATGGCCAGTTTTGGCACAACCTATCGTTAAGGGGCCTGTTAGCTCTGAACGTTCATCTGGGGAACATACCTCTGGAGAAACGGCATATAGCAGGTTAGAATATTTCTTCCAAAATACTCTATCATCAAATTTTGGGTTTCTTAAAACCCTTTTTTATGATTAATGGATGACAAGGTGAATCCCAAGAAACACTGCTCGTTCTTTTTTTTTCTTTTGTTATAAAGTCTAACGTGGACGTAGTTGACAGATCATACAAGACACACATTTGTTCGGTTAGAAATTTAAAACCAGAGTAAATGTTTTTGAGGAGTTTGTTATTCTGTTGTTGTCTCTACGTTGAGAAGTGCCAGGCCTTTGCTATGAGCGCCTTAGTTTTTTATTAAAAAAAAAAAGAAAAAAGTCTCCTATCTTCTAGATTTCATAGCTTCTAAAATAGATCTCAGTATGGCAGAGCGATGAGCGCAGGCCTGGTACTTGCTTAGTCAAAGCACTGATTGCTTTGATTTTTCAGAGTGACTTTGTTTTGCCTTCCTGTGCGCTTGGGCTGTCGCTGAAGGAAGAAATGGGAGAATAGATGTTTGGCTGCTTATTTAGAGCGGTGCAGCCATCAAAACCTGCCGTTACCTTTTTCCTAGTAAGAAAGAAACTAAAACAACTTCCTGATTTTGGTTCTTTTCTGAATGCCCTGACTGAGGAGTAGGGCTGGAAGCGGGAGCGCTCCCCTGGGCTCCGGGGCTGGGAGCTCGGCCCAGGCCTGGCGGGGGGGCACGGCTTTGTGGGAGGCTTTTGCGCGGCGGCGGGAGGGTTTTCTCAGCTGGCTGCAGCCTGGGACAGCAGGCAGATGTGGCGGGGAGCAGAGCTGGGCATCACCAGCACCTTCCGCTGCCCCTCAGGCTTCGCTTTGAAAGCCCGAGGGGCTGGTCGTGCCGGGGCTGGCTGGGTCCCCGCTCGCAGCATCACCGCTGCCGGCCCCCAGCCCCTCCGGAGGGTGCGGGCGAGATGGAGATGAGTTGACAGCACGGGCACACATGCACGAAAAAGGGCGCCGCCCGTTCAAAAATCAGGATCCTTTTGGAAAATAAAGAGAAACCTGTTTCCAGGAAGGCTGAGGTTGATCTGCTGTGTATTTTGACCATTTATGGGGTTCTTATGGGTCTCTTTAAAAGCTGTTTCACTCTGCTATTCAATAAAAAGCATATTTACCATAGCAACCACTTAGGCCGTGAGGAACATATACTACCTCCGAGATGGAGGCCACCTTCCAAAAGAGCCACAGCTGGCATTTGTAATGTGATCTTTTGTGCTACTTACAATGTTGAAGGGGAGAGGAGGCGAGGGAGCGAGGTGGGGGAGCAGTGGGTTTTGAGGTGGGGGGGCAGTTTCTGCAAGGTTTAATGTTTATTTCTAGCAGCAAACTGTTTTGCCTTGTTCTGTTTAAATAAATAAAGGCAGCTTTTTCCACCCTTTTTCCTGGCATCCACCCCAGGCCACGTCCATTTTGCGTAGTAAAAAAAAAAAAAAAAAAAAAAAAAATTTTTTTTTCTTCTGGTAAATAAAGTTAGAGTAGGTAATGGCATTCGGGGGAGGTGGTGGTGGTGGAGAGCAGATGAAGTGGCTGCAGATGCCAGTTGGCTGGGGATGTGTCAGGTTTCTGTGGTGTCCCGGCTCATCGCTGCTGTGCGTGCCCGCAGCACCTGGGACCTGGCTGCTCTTGCAGCAGGCTCTGCACCCGGTTCTGTGGAGCTGAAAATGCCCGTAATCTTTTTAGGGAACAGTAAGGGGTATTTCATGGGCATGCTTATGTTTCTTCATGGCTGTAACGCGTAACCTATAAGGATAGAAATGGGCTCTCCACCCACGCTGCTGTGTCTTGTCTACCTGCCAAGTGTATCCATGCCAGTTTTTCTTCCTGAAATCAGTTGTGCTGCCCCGAAGATCTACAGCAAAACGCTAACGCTTGCAAATCATTTCTTATCTTTCCCATATCTCTGAAATCAGGATTTGAGCCTAATCTTTATAGGTGGATTACAAAGAGAGGGAAGGAAAGTGTGTGTGGTTTTTTCTTCTTTTCTCTCTCTCTCTTTTTTTCCCCCTTTCCCTTTTCCTTTCTTTTTTCTCCGTTGACTTCTCAGTGTTTGGCTCTGATTAACACGAGCTCTGTGTCAGGGCTGCAGCTTTTACGCCCAGCTTCGATGAAACTCCCTTTGGCTTCGGTGCGAGTTTTTAGTTTAATGACTCAGGACTGCAGAACATGGCTGTCTGTAATGTCTTAAGTAAAGTCTATCCTACTTGTAAGCCCTGCTCCTTTCAGATTTGGTTAAGAACATTAAGTTAAGACTACGAAAATGGAAGCAAAAGACCAGCATGAATAATTTGGCTGGATTGCCCCCAGTGCTGAGGGCTGGGTTAATACTGCTTTTCATGGTGCTTGAGAGAGTCTCCAAGGTCCGTAATGAGAAACAGAATATTAAACTGAAATTATGTTCAGCATGTCTTGAGGAAGGTACAGCATGAGGCTCCATTTAAGACCAATGTGTTTATTTGCATTTAGGTGCTTCACTTGTCTTATAAGACTCTTGCATCTTGCTTTGGCACAGTCATGCTGCTTATCTGTGTCCAAAGGTGAAAGAAAGCTGGGGGAAAAATTGTTTTAATAGTATGCTATTAAGCTTGCTAGGTCAAAATTTTGAATTCAGCCTGTGGATAGTACTATTATGAGGCTGGGATTTTGAAAGGTTCTTAAGGCTAATTTGCAGCACCCCCCCACCCCCACCCCCCTTTTATTTTCCTCCCCAACCTCTGATTTTGTTAAAAAAAAAAATAAGTTTTTGGGTGTAAAGCAGACCCGTGGTTTGTGTGTTCCTCTAAATGAGTAGGGTACTAGCTGCCTTGAAATCCCATGTTCAACGTGTACCTGATCTGCTCCATTTTCCTGAGCTACTGTGGTGATAAGGATGAAGTGTGGGTGCCCTAGGAACGGGATTCTTGCCTGAAAACTTTCCAGTGAGGTGTGGACAGGCGAGTGAAAAAGCGTGTGGTATATCCCTATGAGCATCTCCAAGATCTGCTCGCTACAGAAAGCAAGTTGCTTTTAAACCTTTTTTATCTGTATATGTTTTTCTTAAGACCGTAGGAATGCAGGGCTGTTCTTCCCTGTTCTCTGCAAAGTAAATATTCTGACTAAGCTGTACCCTGGTTTGGGCAGGAGGATGGGTGAAGGCCGTTCCCTGGGTCCTGCCTCCTGCTGTCTCAGCTGCACAAAGACTTGCTTTTAGCTTTCTTTGTACCAGGCAAAAACAGTCTGAACCCAAAATGGTGGTGGTTTGGTACAGTATATTTCTTACAAATCAGTTAAAGGTTTAAAAAAAAAAATCCTACATTTTCTTCTGCAGGGAGGCCTTTTGAAGTAAATGTAAATGTTACCTTGGGGGAGGACTTCTAGTACTATTTGGCCTGGGTTTTCTAATATGTAATGAACACAGCCATAAAGTAGACTGAATCCCCAAGAACAAAGAATCACTGTGCAGTAGTGTATCTAATTTTTTTTTTTTTTTTTGCTTAAGGAGGTGAAAATGTGTTTTCAAAACATAATATGACAAGCAAAACTTAAGGCAAAACCATCTCAAAAATGTATTCTCTGTTCTCAACCTCTTCGACACGTGTGGAGAGCGTGTCTGTGGCTGCTGGGCAGTTTAGTTTGGGGGGATCAGGAGTTGTTTCCCAGAGCGTTTAGAGTCAAAGCTGTGCAGTCTGCTCTCCCTTCTCCTTAATTTCTTTCAGTCTCATGTGGTTCATACTTGGGCGCTCTGAAAAAAGACAAATACCTGCAAGTATATTACAAGGTGATAGATTTCAAAGTTTACCTTGTGTCCCATCAAATGCTCCAGGCCAGAAATAGGGTGCATCCAAGCACAAGTGCAGTCCTGTATGCATACAGCCAAGAAGTGCAATCTTGCAACTTCCACTCACAGTGCCCCGAGAGGGCTTTTAAAGCACTTGCTTTGTTTGTCTTTAATATTTTGTGTTAGAGAGGCTGTTCTTCCTCTACAGTGCCCTCTTGAGCTGTTCTTGGATTTCAGGCCGTATGCGCCCACGACGGGACATCCACCTGCGTGGAGATGTGCAGAGCAATCCCCTGAGCATGCAGCCCATGTTGAGAGCTGCAGGAATGTGGTGGTGGGGTGAAGGGTGGGTAGGTGGGAAGGATCTGCATGTGTTTCATGTCAATGCCCAGTGTCAAGAGCTGTACTGGCACCCTAACAGCCTCTGATGGCAGTAGGTCGCACCTTGGTGCTTGGACCCAATACACAGGTCCTGGGGACTCATGGTGCAGAAATACCCAGGCAGCCTTAATTGGAAAGCTCCTGTAGTGACTCTCTGCTTTTTAAATGCTCTATACTTTATTTAGCTAATTGCTCTGGCAGTTGCAAAGTAAACAAGATGTTTCATTAATGCATGCCCAAAAGTGTGCAAACATCTTGTTCTGGATTTTCAGAGCTGCATGGAATTCAGCCACAGAACAAATTAAACTTGCTGAGAATTTTGTGGGTAAATCTTTCACCACTAATTCCTTTTGATTTTTCATTGAGAAGGATTGTATTTTAAAAATCTGTGTTCAAACCTGACTGTGTAGAGCTAAGTATAGAATTATCTACTGTCAGCCCAATACAACTATTTTGGATGGATTCCTATAAAGCACACATTATATTCAGTACTCACTAAATACGAATGGGAAACCTGCATTTAGGCAGAGCATAGAAGAAATGTGGACTCCTAAAAAGTCAGCCATTTAGTAATTTGCTAAGTTTGCGGAGTAGTTCAGGCTTTTGGGGACTGCTTCATGGCATCGCCGTTACTCTGTGGCATAATGTCCACCCTCTACAATGGAGGCAACCACTCTGCTTGAAGGCTGAGACTCTGGAAATGTGCAGATTTGTACCTCTTACTGTGAAGTGAGCAGGGATTTAGTGCTGCTGCAAGCATCAGTCAGCGCTAAAGCACCTTCAGAAGACACCTTGGGGCTGGATTGGCAGCTGGGACAAATTGTCACGCTTAGTTGCAGTCAAGAGATCTGCGAGCGGCTCCAGGAACGCTGAAGTGTTTGGATGTTGGGATATTTCAGCTGTGAATAAATGCTGTAAAACATATAGTACTGCCAACCCCAATTGTTCTAGGATCATGAGTCAGGTCTCAAAGGATCATGAGGATTGGTGGGGGTTTTTTGGTGTGGGTTTTTTTTTGTTTGTTTTCTGTTTCTTAAATAATACATTTTGTATTCTCTTTATTTGTTCTCTGGTTCCTGAGCCTGCAGGGTATACTCCGCTCACATTCTCAAACTTTTCTCTGCAGCAGTTCAGGGGCTTGCTGTGTGCTGTAAGTGGAGGCTGAGGTTCTTCCCTAAACACTTGACTTCAAGGCTACTGCGCTTTAAGGAAAAATAGCAAGTAGTGCTGGACTGGCTATAAAATCCTAGGAGCTGGCAACCCTAAGCGGTGCTCTTGGAGAAGGCAGCTGGGTAGGTGTGTTGGTGTGTGCTGCAGAGCATCCATTTCTTGTGAATTATGTGGCTGGGCTTGGAGAACCTGGTGCAGGGCATTCGTAGGGCTCTGGCTGACGGGTGGAGATTCGTGAACGCTTGCTCATCAGAGAGCATTAAGTAAAACATAACGATGCAGTCTTCAGCTTGGCTGGAAGTGCATCTATTGCAGGCTTCCCTCTTGTATCTTCTGTTTATAAAATAACCACTGTGTCCTGAGTGTGATGCAAACGAGTCTCTGAATTCTGCTCCTTTCTGACTAGTTCGGGGTACAGCAGAGCTGCATTTCAAGGTAGACAACTATGTTGGAAAGAGGCTTCAGGAGACTGTTTTAGCACAGAGGAACCCGGGCTGTGATTTGAAAAGGATTCAGTCACAAGGCAGCGTGCGTTGTGCAGGAGCACACACATTAGATTAGCCTGCGGGGACTTGTGTGGGCCCAAAACTAGGCACCCGCTCTCCTGCGGTGTGGCTGCCGTGCCGAGAGGAGACAAGGGAGCGCAGTGGGCCGAGCCTGGGCCCCGCGTGAGGGCCGCAGCAGCCCGGCTGTGTTGGTCACATCGAGGACGTGTGCCGAGGCCTGCAGGCCTGGCGTGGCCACTGGCTGCAGGTCCATCTAGCCGTGTGGCCCATCCGTAGCTGGATGCGTGTGGGAGCTGAGGGGGACAGGGACTAAATCACACAGCTGGGTCAGGAGCCAGAGGCCCTGCTGGCGGCAGTGCGAGCAGCAGGAGGCTTAGTGGGTACGATGAGGCTGCCGCGCCATTTTTGCCCGAATTGCTACATTCCTGGTGTAGCCTTGGGCCGGTGGAAAAGCCCAAATAGCTGGTGGAAGTAGCTGTCTCCAAATAGCTATTCCTCATTATCTCTCCATGCGGCCGCTCTCATTCAGCAGTAAGAGGCCCTTTGTGCGGTTTAACTTAATCCGCTTTGGAAACGGATTAAGCTAAATCACACAAAGAAACTCTTAGTGCTGAATGAGAGTGTCCACACGGAGAGATAATTCGAAATAGTTGTTCTCTGTTTTTTTTTTAATTCACACTCGAGCCCTCGCACAAAAACTTCCCCATGCAGACGAGCCCACTTGAACTGAAACCTCCTATTTTCTGTCTAAACAAGATCTGTGTGCTGTGTCCAGGTGCTGTAGCAAAGAAAACAGCACGTACTTACCATTAAAAAGAGAGGAAGGAAGCTGGCATTGCTGGGCTCAGGACTATTTGTTTGCTGAGTTGCTCAAGCCCAGGACTGTTGCTCCTCTCAGCAGTACCGGCGGTCTGGGATTGGATTATTCATCAAACACTTCACTTTCCAGACTGTACGCACCTGTGCTCTCTCCTGCAGAAGGACCCGGAGCTGCTTAGTGAGCTGCTGTGTAACGAGAAGGAGGCATGCTTTCTCGGTCCTGTGCAGACCTACAGGGAGGGGGCAGACCCACCTTGGAAAGGCTTTGAAGAATTAGAGGTGTTGCAAAAAGCTAGGAATGATGCCTTCATAAAACAACTAATCCCCAAATCTCTTCTCCAAACAGTGTTCAGTACCTAGTTTCACGAAACTACACTGAAAATGTTGTACAACAGACTTTGCTTTTGATTCTGTGGCTGGCTGGAACCAGGGCTGGTTCCAGGGGAGCTCGCATTGAAGCTGCACTTGTACTTGACAGATCGGTGAGCAAAATCAGCCATCAGATCATGAGCAGAATCTCCTGAGCCAGGGAAGCGCTGCTCATGCCTCCATTTTACCAGTGCAGCTAGCAAGATGTGAAGTAACTTTCCCAAGGTCATTTTGAGACACTGACTTCTATATCCACATTTTCAGAGGTGTGCAAAAAAACCCCACCACCCAATGTGACCTGACAGGAAAAAAAAAAAAAAAAAAACAACAAAAAACCAACCAAACAAAAAGACAGAGGTAGTTTTTCAGATCTAAACCTAAAGTTTTAACATATGTTGGACCTTAGAAGAAAGTTACTTTCAGTGCTGTTTATGCTCTGGGAAGACCCTGCGTGTCCGTGAATGCTTGTGGCAGATGTGCCTTATTTTTTCTCTCTCAGAATTGGGAAGTTTTGGGGAGCTGAACCAGCAAATGGTAGCTCTGCAGTCAGGCTCACCTCTCAAGGAGAGAGAGAATGAGTGATGCGCTGGTACCAAACCTGGGCACATGTATGGTTTGAACAGATAGATGTATGTGTGCACATCAGAGGTAGAGGGCTTTCTGGTTTGCCTCCCTGATGCTCTGATGGATCTAAGAAGTAACCAAATCCTAGCATAGTGCTTATTTTTTTTTCCTTTATTTTTTTTTTCCTTTGCAATCCTAACTCTCTACCTTGCTCTTAGTGCAAATTAAGGACTCGCCTGTGTCCCCAGGCCTTGCTGCACTGGCTTGCAGGAAGATATTGGTCTGTGCTAGTTTCCTAGGAGAGTGGAGCAGCTCTCTAACATGCATTTTTCCTGTTGGCAAGACTCAAAGACTTCTTGAGTACTATTACTGTGGAAACTAGCTTCCCCTTCCCCTTCCTTTTTACTTTTTAGGCCTTGGTTCAAGAAATCATTACACATGAGCTGATGTCTGTCCATGTTCAGGACAGCATTTAAGCATGTGCTCGAAGTATTTTCTCGTATAGTGATGCTTTTTGAACTGGGACACTGGAATTGAGCATCTGTATGAAAAAAGAAATAAATAAAATCAAACTCTTCCTGAGAGATGGTCGTGGATTTGGCCTGTCCCCCATCGAGCAAGTACTGAGAAAGGACAGGGATGGAGGGACAGACTAGCATGTCCTGAGCTCTTCTCCTTTGGAGCTTGTCCCTGTGATATATTTCTTCCCGGAGCTAAGGCTATATGTTGTGAGTATGAAGGAGGGTTTTGGTCTCTTGTAACTCACTGGGAAATGTATGAAATCTCCCCTGACCGAGAGGAGAGTGTCTGGGAGAGGGAAGACAAAACAACCCAAGTCTGTCCTATTGCAAATCTGCAGAGCTCAGCGATATCAGTATTGTGTGCTATGGGGCCGTGACTTCCCTGTGATATGGAAATGGTGTCTGAGGGAGGAGAGCAGAGTGAAGGGACCTGGAAGCCTCAAAACTTTAGTTTGCATATACAGCCCTGAATGCTTTTCCTGCCAAGCAGCTGTGTGGATGCACAGGGAACCATTAGAAAACCCAAAATGGGTGCAGTGCACCCGAGCTTTCCCTGGCGGCAGGACTTCCGCTGCATGTTGGCCATGCCTACATCTCCACGGTTAACTAACATGAAGCAAGCAGGAGTCTGAATTGCTAAGGCTGTAGCCCGCTCCCTGTTGACTCCCCATCCTGGTGCTTTTCAGGCATGCTGAGCTCTCTGGAGGGAAGTCGTTCACTGGACATGAAATAACCTGCTCCTCATTAAGGGCTCTGATGACCAGGACAGGTTACTTTGGGATAAGCTCTGGTGTGGATCCGAGGCACGCCAGTTGCTCCACAGTTGGTGCCTGAGGGGTGAACGTGAGGCAGCAGATCCCACCTGGACTGAAGGCGAAGTTTCCCACATCTGTTCCCAAGCTGTGTGTGTGCCCGGGCAGTTCCTGTGGCAGGGCTGCTGGAAGCCCAGGGTGAAGCTCGCCCTGCAGTAACTTGTTCTGCCCGTCATGCCCGGAGCACGTCCAGGGAGTGTCCACTCGCAGCGAGATGGGCTGTTAAGCCATGTTTCTGTGTAGGCGACCGTTTGGACACCTCAGATCGCAGTGCTCGGGCATCTGTGGGATGAGTAAATGGTGAGATGTCAGGGAGCAGCCCCGGCACCGACACGAGAGGAGGATGGCCACAGGCCTGGTGCCCTGTTGGCTTTCTGGCCAACTTGGCTGCTCCTCTCCTGGGTGCTGAGCTGGGCTCATGCCTCTTCATTTAAACACCCTCCTGCTCCTGTTTGCTGGCGGCTGGGGTCAGGCACCTCAGTCTGGGGCTGGAAGCTGGGGACCTTCCTCTTCCCAAGCACCTCCCAAGCCTGTTAGTGACGCCGCTCTGACTGCAAAACGAGCAGGTCAAAGTGCCAGGTGCAAATTTAAAATCGTTTCGTTACCGCTTGTTACCTGTGTTCCGGAAGATTTAATAAGCAAGCTACTTGCAGAAGGGCAGGTGGTTGCCCCAAAGAGCTCAGGTCCTGGGCAGACAGGGGCCATGCAGCGTGGGGCAGGGTGGCGGTGCGATTGCTGGGCTTGTGCGATGTGATGGACACCGCATCCTCACATCCCTTTCCCGGAACAGTAGCGTGTTCTCCGTGTTGGACTGAAACACAGCTGGGAGTGATGTACAGGTCCCCGGGCTCCAAGTTCACAGTCCGAACTGCTGGGCCGTCCTGTCTTCGGCATGCATGTTTAATGCTGTAGTTGTCTTTGCTTGTTATGCCGGAGGGGACTAAAGGCAAAAAATAGAGTTGTTCATCTCCAGTACAGGTGAGCGCTGCACTTTTTCCCTTGGACACCTGTGAGACACCGACAGGAGCAACACAAGTCCCGGACATCAAAGAGTTAATAGCAGTGAGCGTGGTACAATAGCTCATTAGGACTTAAACGTGGGCTGCAAACTCAGAAATCTTGATAATTTTGGTCTATAAGGACACTGAACTTTCAACCCTAGTTCAGCAATAATAAATGCCTATTAAGTAAGGCTTCCTTTTCTGAAGGGAGGGTGGATGGGTGCATTTCAATGGGCTTTAAAAGTATTGCTCCTTATTTCAGCGTCTGCTGGCCGAATGCATCCAGGCATGGGAAGGCATTTCAAGATCTGCACAAAAAAGACTTTGAAGTGTAACCTTTGTGAGTTTCTTAGTTAAACCTGACTGCAGTTGGAAGCAGCACTTTATTTATTTATTTGATAGTCCTTTTCTTTTAAACTTGCTTAAGAAAAAAAAAAGCACAACGCAGAACAAACAAAAATAAACCTCTGAGCAATTTAACAAGAATGCATTTCTGAAACTTTGACCCAAAGTGAAAGGCGGTGGCATGTGTTTGGCTTTTGAGTGGATGTTTTCATAAACAAATATATCAGTGCTGATTTTTGGAAGCAGGGAGAGACTAAACTGCTCTCCTGGATGTGGTTTAGGCGGTCGCTGGGGCTCGCAGCCCTGCCACCCCACGGGCAGGGGCTCGGGCACGCGGCGGTCCACAGCCCGTGCTGGCTGCTGGCACCGGGGCCGCGTGTGTCCCCAGGAACCAGCCACAGCCAGGAGCTAAAAACTTCTTCACGGCCCCTTCGTACACCTGGGGAGGGATGCAACATCCTGCGGATATTCTGGGAGTGGAAGCAAATCACGAGTGGCTGCAAGTCACAGCTTTACAAGCTGCAGTCTCGCCTTGACTTTGCAGGTCTCGATCCTGCTTCTGCTGAGGTCCTAAGTGAGGCTGGAGGTAGCATGGGGTGTGTGTGTGTGTGTGTGTGTGTGTTTTACCTCGCCTCTCGGAGAGCAAGAGAGAGACCTCCGTGAAGAGAGTGACAGGGTTTGATATAAACCAGCAGGACTGCATTGCTGCCATTATTCGACAGTAAACCCTTTCACAATGCCATATGCTGTGCATTCCAGCGCAGCAGCGTAGGGTGTGATATAGTTAAAGCACACTCGGCAAACAGGAAACGCTGGTGACCGCTGTGTGTGCTTTTCATGGAGATAAAGTATTGAGAGCGTAACGAGAAAAAAAAAAAAAAAAAAGAAGTGCTGGGAATGGGGGGAGAGCGGCGGGGGTGAAGGAGAGGGATGTATTTTGGGCCTGACGCTCCCGTCATTATGAAAACGCAGACAGGAAACGCAGCCAGGGAGCAACAGCGAAAATGCTGCTTTGCTCCAAGATGTTTGTTTTACTCCATTACATGTATTTTCTATTTTGCTGCTGGGTACCGGGAGTGGCTGTGTGGTTTTTTTTTTTTCTTCTTTTTTTTTTTTTTTTTTTAAGTTCCTGCCACTCCGGGTTGGTATCCAGCTCCCTTCCCCTCTACCCTACCCCAGTTAATAATCAGAGGCTATTTTAAGGGACTAGAGTAAAGAAATGGAAGCAGTAGTGCGTTTCCTTACCCCAACAAAGTACCAACACCGGTGTTTAACATACGTGTCGGGTTTTTCTCCTGGCACTCTCCCTGAAAGAGGCATTGCAAAGTCTCCTCGGAGTTAGGAAGTGGCTATTGCAGGGCAGAAGGGAAGGCAGGGGGATGGGACCAGCAGGTCCGCGGACGGGGAGAGCTCTGAATCATAAACAGACCATAGCTTTAATAAAATAAATGAAGTGGAGCCTTTTCAGCCGAGGGCAGACTGTATTGGTGCGAGCCGGGCTTTTAACGTTCGTAGTGAAAATTGACAGGCTGAGAACTGGGACATAAACAAAAATGTCAGTCCCTGGGAGTCTTGTTCACTGGACAATGTCTCAATTGTTTCCGTGATTTTTCGCAGGCAGCAGGGGATATTGGGAGATTAACTGTTTACCAGCCAGGCAGGCTCTGGAGGTGCTTGCAGAAAGAAGTGGCAGAAAATAGCATTTTTGTTTGGAAACGATTAAGCATGTCAGTGGGTGATAAGGAAAGGTCACGCTGTTCTCCACATACTTGTCTGCTGTTCAAGTTGAGCTTTACGCTTCTTAAATTTTGGTTAGTTTTTGCTTTGTTTCTGGAAAGTTTTTTTGTTTTTTTTTGCTTTTGCTTTTTTATCAGCAAAAGTTAGATTACGAGGCGGACAGGTAGATGTTTAAGAAGTGGGGAAAATGTGTAGGTGGAGGTTGCGTTTTAATTTTTATTAGCGTTTCTTCATGGAACAGAGGCAAACTTGAATATTTTAAAGTTATCTATTACTTGGAACAGGCTGAAATCCGAGTCAGGGAATGCCCTTTATTTTATTAACCGCTGTACAATTTTGCTTAAGTCTCAAAATAAGAGACCGTCTTCAAAGAAGAGAGAGGCGAGAAGAGGAGCTGAGTTGTCTTAAACTACTTTTGCTTCACTTATTATAAAAACAAACACTGAAACCTGTTGCATACCAGCCCTGTGTGGGCACGGTTCAGAGAGCTACGCCTGGTAATTCCTTACTCATCACAGCTTGAATGTATGGTTTGTTGTGGGCTGAGGCACGGAGGGGGAGGCGACAAGCCGAAGTTGCTTCTTCAGGGCGCAAAAGCTGTTGAGGTTTATTTGCAGGAAGATAAACCTGTTTTAATAAACGTGGGTCTCGCCTCAGCCGAGTGAAGTTGAAACGTTTTGCAGGCTGGAAGCCAACTTGCTCGGTGCGCGGCAGCCTGGTATTAAAGCTCTGGGACGTGCTGAGGTTGCTTTAACTTAATTTATGGAATAATAATGCATCCCATTTTTGTTTCCCCGCATCCTCTGGCTGCTTTGTGTTTGGATGCATGTTCGCAGCCCCGCACTTTCTCTTGCTTTCAGTCCTCCGGTTCCCCTGCCCCCATCCCCTTCCTCCGCAGCCATTCCTGCTGCAGTCCAACAGGAGACGGAGCAGCGGAGGGAGGTCTGCTCCGTGTCTTCCTGCCAGGCAGGAAATTGCCTCCTCCGTCAGTACTGGAAACTTGTAACACAGCAAAACTTGTGCTCAAGGACGGGCTTCTCCCAAAATTTCTAGGTGAGAGACGCGCTCTCAAGTGTGATAAGGAAGCGAAAAGTAGGCTGTTGCTCCCCAGATCCTTCCCTGTGCGTTGTGCACTGATGGGAGAGAGGGAAGAGGGTAAAAATAACCGCAGTATCCACGGGCTCTTTGAAAAAGGCTGGCTGTGCAGATCACAGCCGGGAGAGTGAGTTGTTGCCCTTTTCAGGCTGGCCAAGGCTGGAGACACTGGGCACTGAAACGCACACCAGGTCCTGCGTGGAAAATCTGGCTCTTGGGTGTGTTTTGAATTGATAACTGCTTTCAGAGATTGAGAAAACAAAAGTCATTGACATGTTGTAGCACTTGGTTCCCCGGGTAAGTATCCTAAGTAGGGCTGGGTTTAATAATTTCTAATTAATTATTCGTGCAGCCAAATGAATTGCGCTTCCTGTTAGTTAATGATCACTGAAGAGATCGTGATTTTTCTTGAAATGCTCATTGTTACTCATGCACGAGTTTCAGCGTTGAGTCTTGGAGGTCGTCCACGAGCAGTTCTTCGGAGCCAGTCAGCGCTGGAGCTCTTCTGCGCAGCCATGGGGAACATGCGATGTGTTTCCGTTCCCTGCGTGGAGCAGCAAGCGATACTCTTAATTAATAAAGGTTTATTTTCCACAAAGATTCTCCAGTAGTTGCAGAAAATTCACCATCTTGGCAAGTGAGCTTGCCACCAAATTAGTTTGCTTGTATGGTCACAGAAAGCAGTTAGGTTTGTCAGCTAATGAATTTCTCAGGTTGCCATTGTTTCGTGCATTATGTAAACACAGAAGGAAAAAAAATAGCATTAGTATTTCAAAGTGTTTTCTTAGCGCTGTTTTGCAATTTCTACCCCTTTCTATTCATGCATAACCATCAACTTCAATTTGAAACTCATTACTGATAATAATAGCGCTCAACAGATTCGCTGCTTCCGTGCTCTTCCTTGTCTCCTTGAGAGGTTAACTGCTGGTGCAGGTGAAACAATTTGTAGAGATACCGCAGAACATGTTCCTGAGATGGCCTCTAGATAGCCGTATAGCCCATGTAAGTATCCATTTGGTTGCTGTCAGTAATTTTCAAGGCCAGCTTTTCCTAGACATCACAATTAGCAAGCAGATAATTTTCTAGTTTATGTGAACTTGTAGGTGGGGAGAGATGGGGACACTGAAAATGCTCTTTGTAGATACATGTAGCGTATGTAACCCTTCAGCAGACTGCAGCTCAGCTGTCCAAGATGAACCAGCATCTTTAACACCAATTTACATTGCTGGGTGCCACAACAAGGGTTTTTATAAAGCCTAAGCAGCCGGGCATCCACTCCGCTTTGTCTCCCCCCCTCGCTCTAGGATGTGCCCGGAGGAGCCCATGGAGGAGCCCATGGAGCTTGGCGTTTGTGCTCTCACGTCCCTTTGCTTGGCGGGACCTAAATCCAACCTGTGGAGAAACTGGGAAACTAGCAAAGCAAGGGGCAGGCTCAGTCCCGTTTGCCAGCTCTTTGTAAGAGCTGGATGTTGCTTGTCTGCCTTCTGGAGTGAGGACAGGCAGGGCGGTGTGAGGGTTTGGATGCCTCATGTTGCTGTGCTTGTCCTGGGTTTATTGACCCAGGCTGGGGAGGTAGGGCCATGCGGTGTTGTTACAGGTGGGAGAGGAGAGCTCAGAGAAATGTTCCTGTTTTTCTGGTTGAGTATTTGGAGGCGTGATGGAAAATTGCCACAGATTTCAGATACAGTCACCAAAGTGAGCACTCTCCCTCCTCTCGCTGGGCGGTCACCAGGAGAGCTGTACCTGGCTGTGAGGGATGAGTGGGCTCCCGTAAGGCTCTGCGGTGTCCCTTCAGTGGGTAAATGCTGTGCGAGAAATCAGTCCTGTTCCTGTGAGGAGGGGACTTAACGTAAGTCGTCCTTACGCCCTTCTCCTGGTGACACCTCGGGGTAAACGCACGTGTTCAATTTGACTGGAGTCTTCCCCGTGGGCCACTTCTCACCAGCATCTGCTGTGCACGTATGTGGAGGTGACGGTGGATGTTCCAGATAATGGTACTTAGCACTTGTGTAGCACTTCATGTTTCCAAAGTGCCGTACAAAACCAAGGCTCCGTATCAGTCCCTGGGGGAAGAGGGAGCTCGGCATCCTTAGCGTCGTTTATGGGCAGGAAAGCCGAGATGCAGAGAGGTTAAGTGGTTCGCCCAAGCCCACACAATGAGTCAGTGTCAGCTCTCAGATCAGACGTGGAGTTTTCCTGGCGCTTGCTGTCATTGTGCAATCAGCCGGGGAGCGCGGCCCTGCGAGGTAGGTGCTCCTCGCCCAGCGCTGGAAACTTCACGCACAGCCTTGCGAGACGTGCCGCGGAGACCCTGGCTGGAGATGACACCGATTGCCTCGGTTCATTTTAACATATGCTTGCAGGATGTTTTACAAAACGGGCCAAGAAGCAACAAAAAAAGTAACCTGCAGCGAGGGTGAAAAAATCCAGGCTGCGAGGTGCTGTTCGTCTAACGGTGGCATCTCATTGCGCTTGGCCTGCTGCGAGCGGCGGCGCAATCCAGCCCGGGGAGCCCTGATCTGTGAGGTGAGGCAAGGCAGCCCGTCTGTGTCAGGAACGTTTTACAGCTTTTAGGGAGGGACAGGGTGGTGAGAGGCTCCAGTCTGTGGGAAACAATGGCTCCACTACACACGGGTTTGCTCTCGAGTAGTTACTTCAGGGCAGCTCCCGCGTGAGGGTGCTTTTGTTAGAGAGCAAGGGCGCCTCTGCCTAGCGTGGAGTAATTCGCTTCCCAAGTAGGCTCAGCTAAACCAGGAAGACGCTGTTAGTCTGAAGTTGTGGATTCTGCATCTGTATTTGATCTAGAATAGATACTCTCCTTTAAAATTGCGTTTGGGTATTCTGGATTGATTTATCTTTTTCATATGGAGACGAGGCCTCATTTCTCAAACCAGAATTTGATTGAGATACCAGAATTGTCTGATGTTGGACGCCAGACAGCGCTCTCCCTCTGTTAGGTGATACAGATTTTCAGATGGGCCACTGCTAAACCTCTTTTAGGATGGGATCTTAGGAGGGGGGGAAATATCCGAAGGAGCCTCTTTTCCTAAACGTTCAACCAGGCTGCGGCTGCTCTCAGCCTTGCTCCTGAAATGAACGAACGAAACCAGGCTGTAGAAACATATGGGGAAACCTTTATGGTCTCAGAGGAGCGTGGTGCAGCGGTGTCACTGGGTTCCTGGCTCTCCAGGTCTCTTGAGGAGTGCAGCCCAAGGCTGGGTGGCTCGGGCACAGGCGCAGGGCCGCGGTCGGGCAGGCATGCCGGGGCGTCAGCGGGAAGCCGCGGGGTGTGGTGCGGAGCCCGCGCGGGGAGCTGCGAAGACAATGAGTCTGTGGTAGGCATTAAATGATACTAGAGAGCCCGTGCTAATCTCGGTTTCGTGTGGCGTGGCCTCTTTGGATTAAAATACAAGGGCCAGTGTTTGTTTTTTTCGTTCTCTGCTTTTATTTTTTTATTATTGCCAGCTCTGCCATCAGCTAGTTTTGTGTTTCAGAGCTAGTCATTTAATATCTTTATTCCCCTGAGAAAGCACAAATAACCTTCTCACACACTAGCCATAAGGTTGAATTAGTACGTGCAGGCCAATTTCTGAACTTTATAGCGAGCCCTTATACCCAGTTGAGTCACTGCATTTGTTTTGCAGGCTTTTAAGTTTCCATTTCAGGGGTGGAAAGATGCCTCTCTGAGCTGGGCCCTGCGGCACATACCCCGCACGCAGGCTGCAGGTGCCTTTTCCCAGTGCAGAAGACCCCTGCAGCACACGCGCTCATGAAGATAAACTAGAAGAAAGCGTCTTGGTCCCAAGTCCATGTGAGCAGTGGTTTTGAGTAACACCGCCTCTTTGGCTGAATCCACATCATAAGGCTGAAGACCGATCACGTTCTTTGCTGGGACTGCAGTTGGTGGTTACTTGGTGGTTTTTGTTTTTTTTTTTTTCCCTTCTTGCCCTGTGGCTTGTTTGTGTGATATCATACAAGGCAAAGGTACTGTAGGTTATTATATTGCGTGTTCAGCATTCATGGGCAACAATCAGAGGTGTACCTCAGTGCTCTGAACTGTTACACCACGGTGAAGTATGTCATGAGGTGTCCAGAGATGTTTCCCCTAACCCCACTACCCACGTGCCAAAGTAAATATCTGATATGAAAGTCAAGGTACAGAAGCCAGCTGGATTGTACAAAAGGTCCTGTCTCCCTTCTGTTGTTGTTGTTTTTTTAATATAATTTTCCTGGTGGGTTGAGTGACTGTCTACAGTGGAATAAAAGGATGGAGAAGAGACTTTGGCATTTCTTTGAGCAGTAGCATGTTCGTTCTTTGAAATCTGGGATTTTTTTGTTTGCTTTGTTTTTTTTGTTTATCTGTTCATTTGGGCTTTTTTTTTTTTCCTTCTTCTTCCCTTTCACAAATGGAGGATAGGAGAAATTGTGTGCATGTGTGTGTGGTGCCCTGCCAAGCAGAGAAACTAAGCAGACAGCCTCTATTGCTTTTGCTCTCACATCTCTAACTTAATTACGGGGGAGGCAAGGGGTGTGTTGTGTTTAATGTACTCCATGCTTCCAAAACTCTGCACTCTTGCATGCTAGGGGCTGACCATTGGCACAGGCTTTCATTAATATTTTTTATTTAACTCCCCTTCTGAATTATTACTTTTGGTTTGGAGGCTTTTTTTTTGTAACGGCACTCTTTTATTTTTATTTTTATAATTGCTTCTGAATCTGCAGAAGCGCATGTCGAAAATCATCTCAGTGTCACTAGTCTTTAGTTCAACAAGAACGCTATAGAAACGAAAGGTTCTGTCATCCATCAGATTTTCTGTTCCATTTGTTGAAGATGAAAGGCGAGCGAATTTAGTGCTCACTTTCTTCTCCTTCTGACAGTTATTGATCCTCGCTGGAACTCTGCGATTCGCGCTCTGAGCCGGCCGTGACACGGGGAATCCCCAATTCATTATGTGGGTGCTCACTAGCGCCGCTGGAGTAAGGCTGAGTTGCCCTTCTGGTTTCAAAGCCGTTTGTTATTTTCAGCTGCACCTTGTGAGCTGGGATTTTCTACCCCCCTCCCCTTCCCTTCTCACCCCTTTTGCCTTCCTAGACTTTTAATCTGCAAGCTGTTAATGTTTGAGAAACAGCTGCTGTAACAGGGGGGGTTAGGTGGTTTGTTTCAGAGGCTTTCCTGATTTATACAAAATAGGAAATAGCTGAATCTTTTTCTCTGAAACGATGGGGTACCAGAGCGAGGGAACCTGCAACCCATTGTTTGTTGAGGGGAAATTTGCATCCTCTGAATCTCGAGGATGTGAGGTTGTCGGGTCTTGGGAGATTGTTGGGAGAGAGACAGCCCCTGTGTTAAAATAAAGACCGGGTCGTGCAAGTGTTTATTAGGTGGTTTCCATCTCCAGAATTCAGGCTGCAACAATAAAAGGGGAATCAGTGTAATGGTGGGAAGTGCCATAGCCTTCCATACCCGTTCCCCACACAGCCCCTTTGACTGAAGGTGTGCCCGGATGGATGGGAGCAGAGACCGATGCGGTTCCTCCACCTGCTCGCCGAGCTGGCCCCACGCAAGCCCAACCAGTTCTGTTACGTGCTTGCAACCGGGAGCTGGCTTTAACCTGGCTGGCACCGTGCACGGGCCCTGATAACATACTCTGCTGCGTGGTCGTGTCCTCCGTGCGATGCCTGCATGGAGGCACCATCTTCTGGAAACCCATTTTTAGCTCCCTGCGCTTTTCCAGCAACCCCTGTGCAGCAACGTGGTTCCTCCTCTTTTGTGAGTGAGGCTATTGAGGGCTCGCGCACACGTTTTCCTGAAGCTTCTCCTTGTTTAATGTTAACGTGAGCCCTTCAGTGAAGATGCAGTGAAGAAGTAACTCCACTGAGCAATACCAAGTTCGATAGCTCTGCCTTTTGTTGGTGGAAATGCTCCTGAAGTCTGTCCCTGTGTCCCCTGTGACCAGCTAGGGACGTGTCACCCTCAATCTCCTGCTCATCCTTGTCCTCCAGGCCCCTTTCTTCTTGGGGATTCCTTAGCCATTGGCCAACAAAACACATTTCTAGCAAAATCTTTGGAAACAGAACGGAGGGAACAGGCTTTTTCCAAAGAGGTGAGACCTACCCAACGTGCCGTGGGTCATGGCATGCGCTGTTACGGCTCGGCGCGGAGCTTGCTCCAGGAGGAGAGGGTGGCGCGCCTGGTCTGTGCTTCTCCCAGCTGGTTGCACGCTTTGCAGGAGGTTGGCGGGCCCTTAAAAAAAAAGTTTAACATCTGCTTTTGTTTATCCTTTTTGCTGCGGGCAAGGCTGAAAACTTAATAAATTGCTTGAAACCTAAGGAAGCATAAATATAAAAAGAGTATTAGATAAATTACAGAAGCCTGCCTACCTGCAGCATTTTTTATAACGTAAATGGTACGTGTGTATTATTTCTCTATAAAAGTGCCCACATGCCCCAGCCTCACGCCGAGGTTCCCTTGTTTAAACATTCTTGCGTTCGTGCTACTTGTGCTCCTCAGCTCCCACCTCTGACTCCTCCCTAAGTTTAACATCGTTCCTCAGTGGCAGGCGTTTAACACGGCAGCGCTCTGAAGATGCAATGATGGTTTTTCGAAGGATATTTATAAAGCAGTTTTTAAGTATTTTGGAGTCTCATCTCTGAAGGAGCAGATGAAAGAAAAAATCCTTGTAATGCTGGTAGCATATGCACGCTGTACAAAGGATGTCTCGAATACTTCCCTTAAAATGTGCCCGTATTTGCTCTAATGTACTCACCGTTTTTCCAGCCCGGCTCTCCTGGCAGGGGCAGGGATGAAAGGGGAATTGCCAGAGAGAAACAATAAACTTGTAAAACAGACACCTTAGTAAGAGATACTGTAGCTTCAAATATTTACAGTTCCTTTGTGAAAGAATTGGCATTGCACATTAACCTTAATATAAGTGTAATATAGCATGTATCTGAAGGCAGAATCGAAGAATACAAATTTCTGCAGCTAATGGTTTTTGAATAAATTCAATACAATTGTCTGGCAGTTATTAGCAGAATGTGTGAATCAGGGGCTATGCAACACTGTATACTCTGAAGACCTTGAACTATTTCTACCAGTTAAGAGCTGTTAGATAGAATCTGCTGAAAATTAGCTTCATTCAGTTATCATACAATATAGCGAGCTGTTCTGGCAAGCAGCATTCTCTGCTAGCATTGAGGGAAAATAAATTCTTCTGTTCTTATGGCCTGAATTGCAGGTAGTATCTGCTGGGGTCAGATAGCCTGGCTTCTGTGCATGTACACGCCACACACATATGTGCCATCCATCCATACGTGTAAGGAGGTCTATGTGTCTAGGTAGATTTTGCCATGTAATTTCGGTTCTCTCCTGCCCGGTGTTTGCAGTTCGCAGACACCCTGCCTCTCCCTAGCCGGTGATGAGCAGACCTGTAGAAAAATGCGTTCTCTGCTCCAAAACATTCGTGGTGAATAACCGGTGGCTGTGCTGTGCAGAAAGTCAAGACAAATATTTGTGCTGGCTTTTCCTGGCTTTAAAAGGAATCCCGTGAACCTTACAGATCAGGAAGGAGCACAAAGGACCAGCCGAGTGTGGCCTCCTGCCCGCTGAACGTTACAGCTCAGTGCAAGTGAATGCAGAATTAAGTTGCTCACTCCGGTACGGCACCTGGACTAATTTGTCTCGCTAATTACAGTGGGCGTAGAAGTATGGCGATGCCATTAAACAGAGCCCATGACCCAGGCCAGTAGCCCCAGAGTGCCTCGTGAGCGCAGGAGCCTTGCTGGGGCTGGTCGGGCTGCGTGACGTGGCCCTGCCTGGCACGCTAGGGACGTGTTCTTGGACGTGCCGTGAGGCTGGCCAAGTGGAGCAGTCTCCATAAAATAGGGCTGTCCATGGACTTACACCGGTGCTACACACTTTATTTAATTGGTTTTAGAGAAGATAGGTGAGTTGTTTATCTATGATCGCTGATACCAGCAGTACGTAAGAGTAGCTCTTGTGAACTGTCAGTTCCTCATGGTCAACAAAAAGCACCCGGCTCTCGGGGGAGGCCTTGCAGGTGGTATTTAGCAAAGACAGTCTCCTGGCTAAAGCACGAGAAGTGGTGACTTACGTTAGCACCTCTGGCAGCAGGGCTGGGGGGCGGGAGAGTGACTGGTCCTTGGGGGTGGTAGAGTCAAGAAGGATTTTCCAGTTTGTATTGAAAATGGGAGCAGAGTGAACTGGAGCGGAACAAACTGGATTTAAATATGACTGATATGCTAGGGTGTGTACAGGAGTAGTGAGAGCCTGGATGAAATAAAGCACGGGGTTCTTAGGTAACTGCTTCGGTTAAGGAAGCCAAAAGATTGGATCTGGTGGCAAGAGATGGTAAGCTGTCGAAATGGATAGCTTCAGATGCTACTGACTACTTCCACGTCCTTTTCTTTATTCTCCCTGTCTGCCCTGTGAAAACAGGCACCATATACTGAAGAGGCGGCCGTCAACCTGCGCGTGTTGGCAGGCGTGGTGGGGGTCCAAGTGTCAGTGTGTGACTTGAGAAATCTGGCGCCCTTGAAGGGGACGGGGCTTCCACCACAAAACCAGCTCGTCCATTTTCCATTAGGGTCTGCGGACAATAGATCCCACAACCCCACATGGTCTCCGAATATTGTAAGATTTCATAGTTGCGGTCACTTCTAATTTGCCACGCAGACTCCTAGGAGAAAGAGTCCTGATCCCCGCCTCAAAGTGCTTAACGCTGAACTCCTCATCCCCGGTAAAATCATTACAGTGTATGTAGTCCCGGCGTCGTGCAGGATGCGAACCTCCATCAGCGGCTGGAGTCCCTGGTGTTTGCAGCTACAGAAGGCACCGTCACTAGGACATCGTCAAGACTAAACCCTCCAAGTAGTTGTTTTACCCCCGAGTCTTTTCACAGCGTGCATGAGTTTCACTATAAAAATCTAGGATGATTCCCTGAAGGAACTGGAATTTCTGGGTGTTGCAGAGTCCTTATTAGGAAATTGGGAAGATACACTGATGAGTGTGCCTGTTTAAAATCAGATAGTAAAAGAGTTCCCACCATTATTCTCCTTCTGGGAGGATTGTTTGTTAACTAAGTTGGTGTTTTAAATTAGAGTGAAATGGAAAAAAGCAAGTAAGCAAATGGTTTTCTTGAAGTTTAGGTATTTACAGTATTGAGAAAAATGATAGTTGGATAACTCCTCTTTGAACTGGTACCAATGTATCAGTAGATTTGGGGGGTCAACTTTTTATTTCTATTTTCCTTCTCCTTCAGCGAATCTGAATTTAATTAACTCTTTTCTGCACATGTTCTAGCAGCCTTATATTTCTTCTTTTCTTTTTTTTCAGTATCGCCCTGCATAGCATAATCCCATAGTTTTGTCACCAAGAGAATGTAACAATGATAGGCCCGTATCACGCTGCTTGCACATGGTACTTCAAAATTTGGGGTTTGTGAGAAGTCCTGCCAGCACGGGTATGGTCCGATCGCGCTCACAGTGCGGAGCTTTAAATAACTTTGTATACGTGTAAGCTCTGAGATTGGTGAAAATGCTGGTCGGGGCTAAATGTTTTAATGTCCCAAATTAGAGTCTGTTGTAATTGGTCTGACACAACCCGAGCAGAACAAAATCTCTTGCATGGGCAAAAAGTCCTGTTAAAGTTCTTAAACTAACTTTGGGGTTTTTGTATCTTTAGTTGTGAAACTCTGGAGTGAGTGTTAAATGGCCGGGGGGGTACCAGTCCCATCTTGTAGCCCCTGGTATTTATGCTCATCCTCTGTTGTCAGTCTGTGTGAAATACCAGCGTTGTGGTGGATTTGGTGTTTTTATGTCCTTCACAACTGTGACTTGTGGGCTCTCAGCTCCCTGCTTTATTACAAAGCCGTAACAGCATGGGAGATGTGGAACATGTACCTTAGCTGGGGGGCTGGCAAGTCCTGGGCAGCCTGTCTCCAGCCTGTTTGCCGCGCGGTGTTCCCCTAATAGGCAGACCTCCTTGAAGCATGGCCTAGGGAGCTTTGGAAAGCATCTCAGATGGAAATGCCAGGCAGTTGTTTTGCACTTGTTAGCAGCTTTTATCCGGAAGCTTTAATAGCATCGCTGCGAAGTGTTGTTTAACAACTGGCTTCTTTGACAACCGTGGCTCTATTGGTAATGAGGGAGCTTATCTTATGAAAGTGCTGCAAAGAAATCAAGGAAAGGGGGGGCGTGGGTAAATTGCTTTAATGCAACTTTTGTTTAATAGAGGGCTGAGTTTGTACAATGGGTGGATTAGCAGATGAGATTCCCCCTTACTTCTCCAGTAATTCTTTGGAGAGGGTCTTGACTCTAACCATCTATCCAAAAAAGAGTCTGTTCTCCTTTCTGTAAGTTTTGGAGACTGACAGTGATGAGTAAAGAAAAATAGTCCGTCCAGATGCACTCTTTCTAACACAGTCATTAGGTTTCAGGCAAGCAAACGCTGGAGAGGAAAAAAAAATAAAAATGCTCTCCAGCAATTGTAATTAAGGGAAGAGCACCAAATACCTGTAGCAATATGTCAGGATTTTGAAATAATGTTGCGTCATGTTTTACCTGAAACTTCATTAATGATAGCATAGATGGCCTCTTTATCTTGCCAGCATCTGCCCTATTACTGGTTGAGACTAAGGGCCAGGCATGTGGAGTAATTCTGTTGAAATAGTTGTTTTTATGTTTTATGCAACTGACAACAAAATCTGGCCTCTGGAATTTACAATCGCCCAACCGAAGTAGCTTGGAGCTCACTGTGGGGTTTATTCTCCCGTAACGCAACAAAGGCAAGCTGCTAAACGCAGCCTACAGGAAAACTGCCTCGTGTTGGGCTGAGTATCCGTAAGAGCTCAAACGTCTCCGAGGCTGTAGTTCAGGGTCACGTTTCACCTTCGCATTTGTTGCTCAGCGTCGGAGGGAACGGCAAGTTGAGGCCAGGGGCTTCCGACTTGTGAGCGTGGGTGGCCTGTTCCTAAGCAGCTGGCGATTCAGGAGGTAAAGATAATCAAGAACTAATAAGTTGGTGGACTGACTTTCTTCCTTTAGGACCCCCGCCTTCTGTTAGCAAAATGGAAAAGGTTAAAAATCAGCTGCTCTGTGTCCATATTGAGTTGCTGTTTGCAGGAGGCTGGTCTGGGGAGCTGCATTTGGACGCTGAGGCCGGTGGCTGCTGAAGTCCACCGTACAGATGCTTTGGGTGGCCAAATGCCCACCTTATTTTGCAGATCCCGAGGGTGCTGAGGCAGACGATGTTTCTCCTCAGGGCAGTGACCAAGTGTGCTGTTCTAACTCCCAATGCCTTACGGCTTCCAGAGCATTGAAAGAAACTAGGGGGAAGTGATGCATCCTGGAAAACACTGAGCGAGCTGGACGCACGGCGCTGCAGTTGCCAGAAAAGGGAGCATGCCGAAGCCCGCTGGGAGGATTCGCATCGGAGGCAGTGGCTCTGCTGGGCCTTATCCAGCCGTATCTGCAGTTTGTTACCAGCTGGGGCAATCGGTGTGGTGTGGCACAGGGGTTGTTGACTCCAGTCCACGGTTTCTTGGCCATACTCTTCGGGCTGGACCCAACCAGTTGCGCAGCACGACTTCACCGCCCCAGCCGGGATGCGGTCAGCGCGAATCGGGCCGGTGGCAGGCGGCCGCCCATTGTTTGAAGAAGCAGTTTCCTCCCTCGCGCAGCCACCTGAAACAAGCTCATGTGAGGCTTGATTTTATCAGCCCTGAGCTTTTCTTTTGTTAGCCGGCATTGTGTTCTTGCTAGGTGTTTCGCTGGCTCCTTTTCCAGAAGAGTTAGATCTATGCAGATTTTGTGTCCAGGCTGGGACAAAAGAAAACTTTTCTATTCCCTGTCCACTGATGAAATGAGTAAAAAAAAAATAAAAAATAAAAAGTAAATGGATGCAGTACTGATTCTGCCTTCCCAAAGAGCTAAGTGGGAACAGGGGAAGAAGTAAAATACATTGCATGGGTGCAGAACATGCCTTTTGCTTCCTGGCTGTGATTTGGATACAATAATGTGTATGTATCATGCTTTGCTCATGAATTTCTGTGCATCTGCAGTCAGTGTCAAACTTGTGTCTTCCCCTGTCATCACACGCCAGTGCTCAGAAGCATGATGTCCTCTTTTTTGTCCTCCTGCAGGGGACATTCATTTCAGCCCATGCCAGGAGCTCTCCTTCCCTTTCTTTTCTGGCGGAGCCATTTCCACTTTCTCCTGTTACGGCTGTTGTTGCCTTTGCTCTTACAGCAGTCGCTTCCAACTCTGCGCGCTCTGTGCCTGCACTCCTCCCCTTTTGTCCTCCCTTGGAGCTGCATGGAGATAGGTTAGGGAAAAGGGGAGGAGAGGAAAAGTTGTTTGGCCCAATCCAGACAACCTTATCTTTGTCATATTGTGAAAACACTTTGGCAATTTCTTTGTCAGCATTTAAAAGCATGTAATTAAAACCATTTCCAATTTAGCAAATTTGAGTTGAACGTAAGTATCATTTAAAACAGTTCCATTTTGGTCACTTCATTTCCTTTCGGTCCCTGCCGTCTCTTGGGTTAGCTTCGTGGGGTGTTGCCCGAACAGGCTGTCATCTGCCTGTCCTCTTCTGGGTGTCCAGAACTGCCCGTGGCGCTGCTTCTCGATGACACGGTTACAGTCAAGGGCAGCTGGCATGAGCTGAGCACTTGCCCACAAGCTCTTAGGCAGCCTCCCCAGCAGCCTCGCTGCATGTGGAGCCTGAAGTCCCACGGGTCGGCAGTGCCCAGCTGCAGGGGGGGTAAGGCTGTCTGCAGGATTCGGTGCTTGCCTCCCGGAGGAAGCAGTGAGAGCTGAGGTTGACATCCCTTCCGCGACAGCATTGTCGTTAGAGGAGGTGGGCTGTGCGTCTCCTTCAGTTTCTGGAGAGGCTTTAATGACAGGATTGCTTGCTGTTTTTCTCGAGCAAACGCGCAATGTGTTTGTAAGGCCGTTTGCAGGCACCCAGGTTGGCACCCCGTCAGAGAAGGCGGTGATATTTTGGACCTTGGCTGTGACCTGACAATGTTCAGAGAGGGACAGCAAAATCAGGGTCTTGAGAGTAAGCGGTGTGGGCTGTCCTGTAGCCGTCCCCGTCAGGCACTGTCTCTCTGAAGAGGGATGTGGGTTTTCAGCATATATAAGCCCTCAGTTTCTCATACAAACTGCAGTAGTTTCCTAGGAGTACAGTCTTAAAATCCAGCCTCTCCGTTCTTCCACTGCCTAGCTTGTAACGGCAGGAAGAGTCACTGGAGATGTGTCCTGTGATTTACGGAGGTGCCTTTAGAACTTCACGTTAATGCTACCAACCATAACACACAAAATAACTCGCCCTCGCTGTGCTCAATTAAATCTGCAGGTTTTTTTTTTTTATTTATTGAGACCAACTATGTCCATCGGTGCCAAGTGCTCATCTTGCACAGATGCAAGTGGCTGTGCTTGGACAGATGTAACAGAAAGTCAGGTCTAGACTGTTAAATACTTTATTAATATAACTTAATCTCACTGCCAGTAGCGCTCCCAGTGTAATGGATTGTGATGGCTTCGGACATTGTTGTGCCCTGTCTTGTCACCATATTGTTTGGGGAGAGAGACTTATGCACGTTGTATTTTTTTCCCCCTGTAGCTGAGAACACAACAGCCCCTTCTCTACTTAGGTGTCTGCTACCGCCAGAGCTTCCCCCTCCCCGGCAAACAATAAGCTCTTTCTTCCCAATCCAAATACGTAGTTCAGATTATTCCAAACACTCCTGTGTGCTAAGGGGCATTCAACTAATAAATATGCGGCTTTATTCCCTCTGACAAACCTAATAGTTTTGAGACCTTCCAGTATGATTACTCTCCTTCTGAAGTAAGGAATGGCTTCCCATTTGATTTTGGCTCTAAACCCCCTTCTGACAGTGGTATTTCGAAGACAGTTAAATCCAAGCTATCTGAACACCAAGCCTTGGGATACCCGTGCGGATACGCCGTACAATGCCTAACATATGCTTAGCTTGTGCATTTTACCCATATGACAGTGTTCTTAGCCAAGTCAATTTTATGTTCATTTTTTTAATTACCATTCTGCGAGACACTGTTTCATATGTTGTACTAAATTTCCAAGTGTCTGGTCTGTGTTACACTGCTGTTCTCGTCTGTTAAATAGGCAATTTCTTTGGGTAACAACACCAGAAATAAATGATTTGAGTTTGGCTAAGGCAGCAGGATTCTTGACAGCGATGCACGTTGGTTTGGCCCATATCTCTCTAAGGGTGAATGAAATACTTACACATAGCACTTAATTCAAAATGCTAGTGGTCTTGTGGGGAGTGGTAGGGGGGAAGAGGGAGTGCCCTCGCAAGGCACAGCAAAATGAATGCGTTGTCTCTACTGCAACCCACAGGCAGAGATAGTGGCTGCAGTCTGCTCGCACCCTTCGAAAGGCTCTGGTCTGCGTTGCCGCAGCCCCCACTGTCCTCCTGCTGAAGTTTGCTGCTGCACCGCTACGTCTGGGGACGAGGCGGCGATGCAAGGAGCCAGCAAATCTGCTCCGGGAGACCGTGCGCTCCCCGTAAGGGCTAGGAAATGCTGTGAATTTTTACGTCAGCCAACCGCATACCCCAAGTGACCTTGGCAGCTCTTCCTTCATTCCTCTGGGGAAGCGGGTGAAGCTCAGCCTCCTTGCACTGGCCACGGTATGATGAGTGCATGCACGGGACTCGTGCTGCAGCGTGGCCTTTTCTTTACGTTTCCTACATTTTTGCTCCTCTAGCTTTGTCCATGTCCCTCCAGATTATGAATTCAGTTCCTGTGAGGAAGGCCTCCAAGGGCGGTGGCAGTCAGGGCTAGGATAGTGGCTCTCCAGCGACTTTAATCCCATGTGTTCCCCATATGAGTTTATAGTATTTAATATAAACTTACTTTTGCAATTTAAACACTAGACCTGCTTCTCCCGCTTGTGAGACGTTGTGGACAGCTCTGGGATACGCTTCTGCTTTCTGCTAACCAGTGTCAGCGCAGTTTTGGCTTCCCCCGTTTTCTCCTGTGGAGCTCGTTTTGGCAGGATTTCAGCAGGGAACGTAGCAGGTCTGGGAGGCCCTCGGGTAAGGGGACGTCGGGAGACGCTGGTGTACCTCTGTGGTGGTCACGAACTGGAGAGCCAACCTTACAGGTGGAGATAAAACCGACACCTGAGTGAGTTTTACTGTCATAACCTTGCTTTTCTTTTCAGTAGGAAGGCGTCCATCATCTCTTTGGAAACCTTTCCTTTTTTCCACACACAATTTATTTCTGGTGTGGCTCGGTTTAGTTTTGTGGTACGCCTCTTTGCCATTTCTCTTGTTTTTCCTGCTCTGTTTCAAAAACTGTTCTTAAAAATGTAAGGGAAAAACTCAGCCCTCTCCTTCCTACTCCTTTTAGTAATCATTTTGGGTATTGCATGATGTTTTTAATTAAAACCCTTATTTATATGATTTTTATAATAGCCGTGGGTTCTCCCCACTCTGTGCACGCTAATCTAGCCCGGTTGTAAATTACAGCACTCACACATTAAAATAAATTGCAGTGACACAGGGCCTTGGCAGCACTGCTAGAGGCTCTTCTGAATCCACTGGGGTCTTTGTTGCATGTTTTAACATCCCTGTTATTTGCTGGGTTTCCAGGATATTGAGCGGGATGCCCTCCTGCAGCAGTTAGGGGGTTTATGTGGGGAAGTTTTTTGTTAAGGAGGTTTTTGGAAGAGGAGAACAGGAGGGTAATCATTATCGTATAGCTTTTGATCATCCTTATGGAAATGCCTTTGGGAAGAAGGGAGAAGAACGTGCTGTTGGCCCGCAAGGAGACAGATCTGTGTGGCTTTCCCTTTGGGCAGCAGCGACGTGGGAGGATGGGGTGCCACCGGGGTCCCCCAGCTAGGGGAGCTGCAGTTAGGGCTGGGGTTCAGCTGGGTGCTAAAGGTGCTAAACCGTGTTCTTGGTGTGAGATCCGTGGGACTGCTCACGTGCTTGAATAGCTCGCTGAATTTGGATGTAAATATCACCCTGCTGGCTGCAAACGCGACCTACAAAGCGATGCCAAATCATTAATCAAGCAACGCCAAGCGCATCCTATGCGGCCTTCTCCTCTCCCTGCGCCGCGGTGTTAGGCCGACTTTACAAAGGCCTCTTTTGTAGCTTAGTGGCTCGTGAAGGGCATTCATCAAAAAAATGATTACAACCGCATAAATATAATGAAATAAAAGCTAATAGTTTCTCATACTGGGAAGGTTTGTAGTGCTTGGTGCAGTGTGCCCAGGCAGTCTTTTACTAGCCTGATCCTTGCGGCGTAGGCCGGTTCTACCTGATTTTTGAAAAAGATCATCTGAAGTCATTACATTTGCAGATTCTCCCCACCACCTGTTTTCATGTCTGTAAATATGTAAGACAGGACGCTCCTTCTTTGTTCTGAAGACACGTTAAGATCAATGCCCTTGAGCATGCACCCTCTTCTGACTGTCGAAAAATTTGTTAAAGGTATAGATCTTGATTACATTCTCTTAATCCAATCCTTGTCTTTTAACCCAGCTCTTAAAAGGAAGCACGCATGACAGTACATCACACAATATCTCAGCCCTTTCCTGACATTTCTGTGGAAGTAAATGAAAGGTGTAAATTAAAAAAAAGCAAGTGTTTGTGTCTCACTTTAACCTTCTGTTATGTTAAATGGCTTTATTGAAGAGTGCCGGCAGCGTTCTCAAAAACTTGGGAAAATCCACTGTGAGCCATGCAATTAGTTGCCTTGGGAGCCGAGCATGGAGTTCATGATGTTTGATGTGAAAATTACACGGACACATCTAATTGGGTGTATTTGCACCACACAGGATACCGAATAAAGAGGTGAACTCTTCTTCCCCGTTCCTTGCTTGTTTTCTTCTTCACTTGAAGTGGTTACCTTGAACTCTTCCCAGCCGAGATACCATTTATCTAGGCACGCGTGCCGGGCCGTCGATGCGGGTTCCCCTCTGCAGATTTTGGAAGGAGGGCCGGGGGGAGGCAGAGATGGCACCATGAGCCTGGAAGGATGAGGGAAGATGAACTTCAAGCTACCTCATGCTTCCCATTATCATTCCTTAGTTGTGACTTGCAGTGCCTAGCCCAGCCCTAGAGCTCTGCTCTTTCTACAGGAGTCAATGGCTAATTTAGAGAGTCCCCAGCACCGCAGGATCCATTAGTCATAATTTCTTTTAGTTGTTAAGTTTTGCAACATAAACAGGAGGATGTTTTCTGCTGTGACAGTGTTCTCCAGCGTGCACTGTTCTCTGTAGCCCTTTCTGCTTTCTCGCTTTAATGTTCCTTGCTAACAGTCCTCCAAATCAAAGAAAAATGTTTTGTAAATTAGCAGCTGATACCCGCCTGTGTCGGGAACGGGTGGAACATGCAGTCCTAGAGCACATCTAGGCTATCGCTCTCTACAGTAAAAGATCTGTTAACAAAACCCAGAAACTCAATGCTTTGGTCTTTTCTTGGTGTTAAACTGTGTATCAGCTGTTTGTACATGTGGATGTAGCTCCTTCGCCTTTAAACATCCAAAACTTGAATTACATGTTGATCTTTAAGCAGCTTGGTTTCATTTCTCTTTGGTTGCAGATAAAACTTGCCTGATGAATGTGGCTAAACTGCGAGCGCATTTTAAATATTCCATGTTTTTGAACAGTAATAAAGACTTAAAGTAAAACATTTTCCAGTAATTTAGTACTCTCTTCAGTGCAGTTATTCAATTATTAGACCACAAAGGCATTCTGCAGTTTGATGTTATTAAGAAATGTATTAGCAGAAAATGCTCTATTATCATCTAATGCTAATAATCAGCTGGTAGGAATTAGAAGAGAAGATGTGTAATTGGAATTCTTGTGGCTAATAAGATGTGAATTATAAAGACGTTTCCAGGAGAGAAATCTAGGTACTATTATAGGAAAATGCTATTTGCATTTTAAAACATTAGTAGGCACAGCGATGAGATCAGATCGATTTGCTTAAAATATCAACGAGGCACAATAATGGAGATTACCGAGCAGCACTTTGATCCTGGAGCAACTTCACTGCCTCGCACCCTTCTGTCAGTATCTGCTGTTCTGCCGAGGAATGCCTTTCCTGACCTCCGCTGTGGCTTGTTCTAAAACCCTCGTGTGGCAGGGGAACATGTAAGATAATTCAGACCGCTGGTTCTCCAGCGTGGACCTTTTCCTGGCAACGGCTGATATGACGTCCCAGGCAATAGTGTACTGCTATTCTCTCCTCTCTGGCCGAGGGGTGGATGTCACAAGTGTTTTAGGACATCCACAGCTTCTTAAGGGTTTTTGCAGATCAGAACCCAGCCGTGCTGCATCATCCCCGTCTGCCTGCGTGTGTCTGCGCAGGGTGCCACCAGTGGGGAGTGTCTTTTCCCGAGCCTTTTGCAAATACTTTACACCCTAAAATTGTGGCCTTTGGTTGCCCTTTTACTGCTGGATTCTGCCTAACTGTAAATGTTGTTAGCGGTTGGCAGATCATCCGCCCACAGGATTTTGTCTTTGACCCCTGCATCAGTGAATTCCACAGGTTGATTATTTGCCTTTTACGGTTTGTCCTCTGTTACGGGGCACCTCCCTGTTTCTGGCCGAAATTTGACCTTTAGAAACCTAGTCATGCTCGGAGTTGATAAATGTGATTTTCTTCTGGAAGCCGGGAGTCTTCAAGTGAGGCCAAATGTGGAAAGACGTGAGAGGGTAACATGTAATGAGGCAGCCTTGCTTTGCTAGCATGCACTGGCTCTGCAAAACTCAGAAACATGCTCCTAAATTCTTAAATTGGTTTTAATCTGTTGCTCTTGGCAGGGACTGGTGCCTTTGGGTTGGGGAGTTTGCTGGAGAGAGCATGCAGCATTAGAAGTGGTTTCTTTGAGTGTTACGGGCTCCCTGCAGAGGTGGTTGGAAGCTCACCGCATGAGGAACCGCGTGGGAGCCGCATGGCGGTGCAGGGGAGGTGAAGGCAGGGCCCAGGCGAGGTTTGGCTCCTTGGGGAGAAGGACGATGGCAAGGACCGAGGGAAGAGCATGGTCCAGGTGGGAATGGAGGTGAGGACTTACGGAGAGCCCTCGGGGAGCTTGTGGGGTCTCAGCTGTGTGCCGTGCTCCCATCCACTCCTTCTGAGAATGATGGCTTGCAATGCTGGGCACCGCAGCAGATCTGCTGCGGGAGAAGAGAAAGTCAAGTGAGACGACAGGAGATGAACAGATGCAGGAGAGCAACCTACATATTTCTGCAGTTTGCAGTGATTTCTGAGACTTGGGAATGTCTTGAAAATCTGGTTAAATTACCAGGCAAGGAAGCAGCGATTAATTTTTTCTGCAATTGAAAGTGTGTATCTTGATTAACACCTCTTATTTAATTATCAGATACTTCGGTTTCATTGTGTTCTCAGACTCTAGGAAGCAATCGAACTGGAGGATGCTGTAGCTTCCCAAGCATTCGAACCAGCTCAGCCAGCAGTGCTGGGGAAGTGGTGAAGTGGAAATTCTTGGTCTCCACTTTATGCTTGGGTAGGTGTGAGCCAAACTGGAGAACTGGGATGAGATAGAAATGGTTCCCTCCACCCCCACTTATTTATTTATTTATTTATTTATTTATTCTCTAACTAGTTTGAACATGGAAAGTGGAACTGATCTAAGGCCACCATGAGCCAGAACAAATGCTTTTGCTCATGGAAACAGGAGAACGGGAAGAAGTGGGATAAGGTAGACTGGAGTATTATTGCAGGCTTACAGAGGCATTACATGGGGAAAACAGTCTAGCTTTTTTTCCCCTTTGCAATGGTATGTAATGTTTGCATTTTAAAAGGCTGTAATATTCACCAGTAGAAGGGGAACTGAACAGTGCTCCCTAGATTCAAAAGCTGATCCTTTCTAGTCGGTTTTAAGAAAATTTTTCCAGAGGCATACAGGCTTTTAAAACGAGACGTATCTGAGTCTACCGGACAGCGCGCTTGGTATTTTTGAAACTGTAGGAAAACTTGTAACCTTTCCCTACTGCTTGAAAAGAAGAAATCTTCTGTGAACCAGACCCTGCTGAAAACTCATGCAGAAGTCTAGCAAAGGGTTTCAGATCAGTACTGGCATGCTTAAGAGCCAAACCTGATGGAAGAAGAAGAATGGATTGTACTTGTGCATCAAAGAAAAGGTATGAGGACACACGGTAGAAAAGTAGTCTAATGAGAGAACAGTGGAGGGCCATAGCAGGGAGGGATGTTGTTTCATCAAGATGTGCCAGAATATGTATTTTTGATTTGTCAGTGTTAGATTTTTATTTATTTATTTATTTAAGAAAAGACGGCAGAGCTCTTATTTAAATGAGTGTGAGCATCTGTAGAAGGAATTGAAGTAGGAGGTCTCTTAAGAACTGTGGTGGGTGAACCCCGGCGCCCTTCAGAGGTTTCCATTTCTTCGTCTTTCCTCACTGCCTTCCCCAACCTCCCCTCCCCTCTCCCAGGGAGAAAATGTAGATATTTTTGCCGAGAAGTGAAAGAACATTTTTCACTTTACGGGATTAGGAGAACAATCTTCTCTCACCTCAAGCACCCCAGGTTCCAGTGCCCTGGGTGCATAATTTTAGTTGTTCCCCCCTCCCACACGCATTGTTGTTTTTTGTTTTGCAATAATCGTTCTTTTTAATACATTTTTAATAAACAGGATTCTTTCGAGGAGATCTTGAAGCGATGCTGCAAACAGCAGACAGAATGCCTCATCCTAAAACACTTTTTCTTGTCATGTAGATAGTTTTATCAGATAAAAGAAATCTTGCTTTCAGCATTGTGTATTTTATTGTTGCACACGTGTTCATACACACGTACACAATAATGCCCATTCTAGTCAGGACAATGAGACTGTAGCAGCATTGAAATAAAAACCAATAATGTGGCTTTTTAACCCTCTTTTGGGCTGAAGTTTTATATGCAGATCTTTCTCTGTGCGGCATAATATTCTATTTGAAGTGGAACTTGGCTCTTAGTTAACACCGAAAGTGATAAGTTGTCTAAAGCCCTGTTTAGACAGACAGAGCTTATTTGGCATCTGCATTAAGCTGTTTGACAAAATGTTTCGAATGTAATTAGTTCACATCAAAGGTACACCACCTTCAGTGGCGGGTAAGATGGATGAGAATTAAAGATACTAAGATCAGCATGACCTGACTGGAGGCCTTGCAATTTAAGGTTTTACTGTTTATTACATTAAAAAAAAAAAAAAAAAGAGAGAGAGAGAGAGAGAACACTCAGTTTTTTTCTTTTCTTTAATATTTTTTCAAAGCTCTTCCAGTGTCTCAATTGTACAAGCCCTTCAGTAGTCATGCTCCTCTTGTACTTCAAGAGAACACAGTGGTCTCCAAGAAATACATTATGTTTTTTTTTTTTTACTGTGGCTAAACAGATGTACTGAAAGAGTATTTAAAGTCCTATTTTTAAAGTATAATTCTGAAAACATGTTTGTAAAAATGATGCAGTGGTGTGCTTCCATGTTCTGTTCTCATTGACATTTTGAATCTGTATTTGCTCAGTTTTCACGTCAGTTTCCATTTTTTTGCTGGGTGCTGTCAGGACTGTAAAAACTAGCCTGAGATCTTGAAATCATAAACTGAATTCCTCAAGGTTCTTGCATCTGTATCACTAAACACTGCAACTGGGGTGGCAAAGGGAGGAGATATAAAATTATCAATGTTAAGGCGCATTTTCTCCTTTAAAAGAGTCCCTCATGACTATTGCTACTTTAGTGCCTTTCCACATATTTTACATCTAATTCTACTCAGGGCTACATCTGTATCAACAGGGATATTGAAATATGAAATATTTCCTACTATAGCAGCCAGTAATTAACACTTCTGTTTAAAAACATGTGAATTAGACAGGGATCTCTTCCTGTGCTTGCTTTCTGTAGTCAAGTGGTTATGGTGATATCTCCAAGAGTTAAACGTGTGAGCGTGTTGGGCAGGTTTTTCAAACTGAGAAGTGATGCTGGACACCCAACTTGGGAGGCTTTTGGTAAGCTTGGTACTCAGAAGCAAAACTTCAGCACTTTCTGAAAATAAATTGTATTTAATCCCTGTTTAGATTTATGAAATACTGGGAGTTAATAAAGCGCCACGCATCAGCTGAGGTGCAGGAGCTTAGCTGGAGCTTGGTAACTCCTGAGCTGTAATCATTTCAATTGTGTACATAAGCCCTGTGTTTTAAGGTTGCTACTTCAAAGTACTTATTATGGCCATCATCCTTTGGTATGAAGGTGCTCCAAATAAGTTGTTAAGTACACATAATAGGAAGCCTATGTGTTGAAAAAGATGGAATTGTTATGTCAACCCTTTTTGTGGATCACACTGCTCTTTTAAAAGCATAATGATTCATGGAAGGTGGGAGAAGACCTCACCAGAGCTCCATGTAGCGTTTGGCATTTTTCCTGAGCAAGAAGTTTCTTTATGTGGTTTGCTGTGTATAATAAACACTTAATTAGTATGATTTGGGGACTGATAAGTTAAATGGTGAGGAACAAGTGGTAGCAAAGCTCTATTTAAGCTGTTCAAAAAAAAAAAAGTTTCTCTAGTGCTTCTGAGTTTCTGAGAGGTGATCTTTCCCTCATTTATATAAAATTAGTTTCTTTTTTAGCACAAATCTGACTGTATTGATGCTATTGTAGATCACCCATAACATTCACGGCAATTTGGAAAATGCAATATTTAGAATTTAAAATACCTGTTGGGATGCTGAATGATTAGTATTTGATATCTTAGGCTCCTTTGGTTATCTAATCAATTACAAAACACTTCGGTTTTCTAACTTCTAATGAGCTTGGAAGTGCTGGCTATTGAAATCTGTCCCTAGCTGATGACTTTTTTGTCAAATCAGAACCACAAAAACATATGTGAATATATGGTGTGGTGGGTTTTTTTTTGCTTGTTTGTTTTTTAAGTTTGTGGCACACTGGGTCTGGAAAAGAGGCTGTTTAAAGCATGTGGGAGATGCAGAAGCTTTGAGAGAGAATATGCTGGCAGGCACACGCAGGTTGGATGGACAAAGTAACCCAGGGCTCCCCTCAGCCCCAGTGTGGGCATGCATGCTTTTTTTGGCTCTGTGTGTGCTTACGGTTACGTCTGCAAGTTTATAGATGTATATCCACTTACATTTAGAAGATGATTCAAATAATGCTGAACTGAAGATTAAGCCCATTTGTTTTCCTTCGGAGCCTCTCTCCACATACACACATGCACATACTCCTGTCTTTGAAATCTTTCCCCAGACTCCTACATAATTTTCTGCAGAAACTGCAAGCACAAGTAAGTGCCCATTTTAATCCCCCTCTTACCAGGTAAGTGAGAAACAATGGGAGGTTTTATAGCCAGCCCTTCGCCCCTGTGGGTAGGAAATGAGTCATTACCATGATTAAGAAAAATAAGAGACCCAAGCTATAAATTCACACTAATCTCCAGTTGACAGTCTCTCCTGCATGGTTAGTGACTCAGCATGATGTTTGCGAACGGGGTACTGTGCCCTTCGATGCCGAATTGCTCCTCCGCATGGTCAAAGGTCTCAGGGTGGATGGGAGGGCCGGGCTTCCTTCCCCGCCACGCGCTGAGCCCGCGGCTGTCCCCACCTCTCGTCCTGCGTCCCTGTCCCCAGCACGTGTGTTGCTGCTGCTGCTGCTCCTGCTTGCCGGGGTGACCTGCTGCCAGGGTTACTTCTGAGCATGAGCTGCGATGTGTCGGCACCTTGCTGGTCCTCTGGGTCTTGATGACAAACACATGATGATGTACAAGGAGATGGTGCTACTGCCTTCTGCCCTCTGGGGACATTCGTCCTCAATGACCCTTCTCTTCAACGTACGTACGCTGCAGAAAAGTTATTTTTTATTATTATTTTTATTTAAGTGTCATTGTCTAGGTAAGGGACATGCTTCAGAATTTTTCCTCCACCCATGTACGCATACATAAAAATTAATAAATTAGATACACATGCACAGCCGGGTACGTGTCTGTGTGTACAGCCATACGTACGCCTTTCCTGGCTAGCGCTCCGCAGTCTGCCTGGTGAGGATTTGAAAGGCGGCATACCCACCCAGAGCGAGTTGGCGTTGGATCCTGGACAGCATTTCTCTGTACATCAGCTGAAGCCCATAATTCGCCGAGGGAATTATGGTGGTGATTCATAGAGCTCTGTTATTTTTTTGTGCGTGAACATTATGAATATCTAGGCTTGAACTCCTGTACAACAGCAACCACGAAGACTCAGCGCTACCTGCTTATTGGTGAACTTTTGCTCCAAACTTTCCAGCATTAGGTAGGGTCCGTGCCTATGCACGGATGCTCAGGAGTGTTTTGCGACCACAAAGGTGCCTGGAGCTGATGGCATCCCAGCTCTTGCCTACAGTCAGGGGCCTGAAACTGCAGCAGTATTCAGGTTCCCTCCGTGGGATTGCCAGAGCAGGAGCTCCGCTGCCTTCTAACCCTTTTATAAGTCTAAACATGACTCCTGCTGACGGGGAATGAGCATCCCATAGCTTCGAGCCTAATCATCAACATTTTGTCTCTGTTGACTGGGAGGGGACTGGTTTTGCCATAAACTAGCAACACGATAACTCCTGTCCTTGCCATCTGTAAGAAGGCAGAATAAAATATTCAAAACTCTGTTCTGCTTGCAGCGCTGAGGCAAGTCACATGCAGTCAGCTGGTGTGTCTCCTGGTTATTTCCATGCAGAATGGAAAATAGTTTATAAATTGTAACTTTTTCACACTCCGGCTACTAGGTCTGAACACAAGTATGTCAGGCTTTTTCTGCAAGTAGCAATCTCCTAGGATGTGAAACATTGTTAATTTATCTTAAATAATTCAATAGAATGTCAATATTCCGCAACTCCCTCTACTTAGAGTGACAGGTCTGTTCAAATTAGTAGCCCTGAAGAATAAAGAATATTCAGGACATGCTTTTATCTCTGGAAAGACAGAACTCAGTGCAGCTGCACAACTTTTTAAAGTAGCGGTATGAACACCCGACTGCTACCTGGATGACAAGTAATTCAAGCACAAATGTTGTAGCTTTTAGAAAAGAAGCAGTATATACATTTTGTACCCAATTAGCAGTCACTGCAAGTCCTCTGTATGTGTGTTATATTCTGTATTTTACATATGCATGCAGGATATACAACATAATGTGAGAGTGGAGTCTGTGAAACACTGTTTCATATTTGCGTGCTAATTTATTCTATCAAAAACAAAAGGTTTTTTTTTTAAGACTGATCATGTGATCAGAATTGAGGCTGCTAGACTTGTTGCTCAATATATTTTCTCTGTGACAAGTTGGGGATCTATTAATCGGTAAAAATAGCCCTGACACCACGCTCCAAGCTGCTGGGGAAGAGCATTGTTCCCATTTCCAGGTTATGATCACCATAATTAGAGCAACAATCACAGAAGTTAAAATGGGGTAAGACACTCTAAATTTTCCTTTTCATTATTCTGACAAAACAGGATTCCTTGCTGTGGTGTATTTTTATCAGTATTATCAAATCTATTTTTAAATTTCTGAAGAAATAGAGGTGAAGATGTCCAATAACTCCTTTGTACAACTATTGTAGATTAAGGATATTTTCTTGACACTTTAAACTTAAATCTGGAGCTGTGATCTGTTCCCTAGCAATAACCCCTCTCCGTCCAGGTGCTCACATCCTTTTGATATTTGCAAGGATGAATTGATTAATTTGAGCGCAGGAAGGAGGCAAGGCAGGGCTGCCCTTTGTTTAACCCAGTGGTGCCAGCTAGTCTGGGTCAGAAGCATGACTAAACTCCAGCTGAGACATTTCTGTGGCTGATCAAGATGTTAGGGCAACACCCAGAAAAATAGCCCGGGCTAGCTTGGCAATGTTGTCTTAAGCCTTGAAGCGCGCATGCTGTTTTCAGCTCAGACGTGCAACTTGCCCACTCTGCGGTGGCGATTCAGGCTAAAGGGCCCTCCTGATTAGCCTCGTAAACCTCCCTGCAAACATGCCCGTGCATTTAGCACGGCAGGCGGATTCGACCACAATTCCTGGGAAAGACGCAAGCAGATTGGCTGCGTGGGAGCACATCGAGCCCTTCCCCTCCCAGAAGGTCCAGCGTGGGTGCCCGTGCATTTCTTGTCCTTGCAGAAGCATCGGTCGGGCTAGGGTGATTATCTGGTGCCATGGGTGCAGTAACTGAGGAATAACTTTATAGGCAGTTTCTCTTGCTTAGTCGGCATATGTAAGTCCAGGGTAACTCATTTTTGAGGGAAAAACACATATTTCTGGAAAGCTTCAGAAGAGCAGTTTTTGCCCTGGTCAGATATCTGCTTGGAAGAATATTATGGGATATGGTCCCAAAGAGAAGAGGCATCCAGAAGAGCTGGCTGACTTTCAAGGATCACCTCCTTCAAGCTGAAGACTGGTCTGTCCTAATGAGAAGAGGTATCAGGAGACCTGCATGGATGAACGTGATGCTCCTGATGAAACCCAAATGTAAAAAGGAAGAGTACAAGCCGTGGAAGCAAAGAGAGGGGACCCAGGAGGGATATAAAGACACAATGTTCAAGCACGCAGGGGTAGAATTAGGAAAATCCAAACCAACCTGGAGTGGAATCTGATGAGCGATGTGAAAGGCAAAGATAAAAGCTTCTACAGGTACATCATGTGCAGAGGGAAGACTAGGGAAAACGTGGGCCTACTGCTGAGAAGGGCAGCAGACATGTTGACAAAGGACACGGAAGAGGCCTGGGTATTCGATGCCACCTTTGTCTCCACCTTTACTGGTAAGATTTGCCTCCTGGAATCCCAGACTTCTGAGACCAGTGGGAAAGTCCAAAGCAAGGAAAATACCTTGATGGAGAATCAAGTTAGTGAACTAGGGACTATGGGACTAGACCATCAAATCTATGGGACTTAGTGGGATATGTCCAAGAGTGCTGAGGAAACTGACCATTTTCATTGCAAGGTGTTTTGATTAACTTTGAAAGGTTATAGCAATTGGAAGAGGTTCCTGAGCATTGGAAGAAAGCAAATGTCACCCCTGTCTTCAAGAAGGGGAAGGAGGAGCATCTGGGGAGTTACAGTTGCTAGTGATGAACCCCAGAGGTTGATGCTGGGCCCAGTGCTGTTTAACATCTTCATTAATGACGTAGATGATGAGACATGGTGAACCCTCAGCAAACTGAGATGAGTGGCTGATTCACCAGAAGGCTATGCTGCCATTCAGAGAAACCTCGACAGGATGGAGAAATGGGCCAGTAAGGATCTCATGAATTTCAAGAAAAGGCAACGTGAAGCTCTGCTCCTGGGGAGGAATAACCCTATGCACCTGCACAGTCAGGCTGCTGACCAGGTGGAAAGCAGCTTTGCAAGGAAAAAATGACCCGGGCATTCTGTTGGGCAGAAGTTGAACGTCTTCCAGAAATATGCTCTTGTGGCAGAGAAGACTAGTGGTATCCTGGGCTTTGTTAGGCAGTATGGCCTGCAGGTCAAGGGAGGTGATCCTCCCCTCCACCGAGTCCTGGTGAGACAGTTCTGATGGGGGGAGTAAGAGAAGACAGAGCTAGGTTCTCGGTGGTGCTTGGTGACAGGACAGGAGGTAGTGGGCACAGACTGGAATACAGGAAATTATATATTGAAGTAAGAAAGATTTTTTTTTTTCTTTAAAGTTCATTAAACACTTAACATAGGTGGAAGAGGTTACCCAGAGAGGTTGTGGCATCTCCATCATGTCAAAACCTGACCGGACACAGCCCCGAGCAACCTACTGTAGCTGACCCTGCTCTGAGCGGGGCACTCGGCCTAGACCAGAGGTCCCTCCAACCTCGGCTGTTCTGTGACTCTGTAATCCTGCTAGCTGTTAGAACATGTCATTGTTGACCTTGTGGTGGTCAATACTAAGGCAACGGTCACGTCCCCCTTCAAACTGACAGTCCTCATTTGTTTATGCTTCCAACTAACTATTATATTAAACCACAATGCAATTGACCCCCTGAGAAGAGTTAACGGAGGCTTTTGTCAGAGTGCGTGCTGGCTGGTTCCATGCCCCTTTCCTCCTAGCTTGGAGGAAAAAGGGGGTCTACTGATTTATTTGTCTTGACTTAATATCTTCCTGTATTTTGTTGGCCATAACTCTGCATTTTCTAATGAAGCTTAAAGGAGCTCATGAGATTAATTTATTAATGCTTTGTTTTGCTGTGAAATGATTTACTTTTGTTTAGCCCTCCTTATTTCTTGCTTTTCGGAGTTCAGATGTATTCCAAAGGAGGATCAGTTAATGGATGTTTCCTGCTCTATGTGTGTGCAAGCCTTTCTCCAAAAGCTCGGGCATAGAAGTGAAGTGAGGCTGTTAACCAGAATATCCTTTCACCCAGCAAAGGTATTCATAGTGGATTTTGTCACCTTCAGAAAGTTAAGTTCAGGCAGCATCCTAAATTTACTGGAATAGCTACATACTTTCTGCCTAATCAGCCCATGAATTGGTAATGGAATTCTGTAAATATTGGTTGCTCGTAGTTGTTACTTGAGATCCTGTTTCATATTCTTGAGATTTGCCTTTTTTTTTCTTGCCTTTTAAATCCTATTTGTTTCAAAAAAAAATAATAATTCAAAAATGAATCCAGTTATTATTTGGTTTCATTCCTAATTAACTCCTAATGATGCTGTTCCAAAATGTAGTCCTTCTTACAGCATGACAGTAGGGAAAGTGGTGTCATTTTGACGGACTGATGTTGATAAAACATGGCTCAAACCTAGTTATGCCACAGATCTACTTTTCAACCTACTACCTCTTTTAATATTCTGACTTTGATTTCAATGCCTCAGAGTTCACACAGTCCAGAAATCCCTGGAGGATTTGGGGACCAGACTAGCTTATTTGCCTATTTTCCTAAAGAATTTGTTTGGAAAACTTGCTGTCAGTGAAACGTGTTCCTGTGTGACAAATCTGAAGAAACACTCTTCTGTGGGAATATAGGGAATCCTGGGGCAAAATACAACAGCCCTGTCGTGGTTTCTGGTGTGGCCAGGTATTTTAATCCATGGTATTGGAAGATGATTTGGACTTTCCCTCTACTACTAATGTAACTCCTATGCTGAATCAAGTTTATAATGTGCCTTCCTCTGCCTCACGCATTACTGTGAGTAGATTTATCTCGCAATCAAAATCAGTGGAAGAACGTTACATGTAGGGTTTGGGTGGGAGGTGTTCTTGCGTGATGTGACGGTGAAGGTTAATTCTGTGAGTCACAGAATAATTTCCTTCTGAAGAGACCTCTGGAGGTCACCTGGCCCAACAGCCCGTACTCATGGCCATGCTTTTGAAAGGGCCCGCTTTCACCTAGGGAGGGGTTAGCTGGCTTGGAGCTGGTGTGCTCAGACCCACTTCTGCCTTTAGTGAGGGCTGCCGAGTGAAATGCTGAACCTGGTGGGGACAATAATTTCGGTGGGGCTTGGATCTGGCCCACCTGGAGCTGTTTATGAGAGTGAGACTTTTCTACCAGGAACAAGGTTGAAGCTCCTTTCGTACTAGCTTCTCAAAAGCTTTCAGGAGGTGGTGACTTCATGACTGCGGCTGATAAACAACCTTGGCTTTTATAAAAATAGACTGATGGTCTGGCAGGAATTCCAGCCTGTCCGAATGGCTTTGCTCCTGCCAAGTGGCGCAGCCACTGCTGCGTGAAGAGGGTGTGCCCGTCCTGCTCCCTTCCAGCCTTCACATTTCCCTGCTCCTTCCCAATCAGATGGTAAATATGTCTCTGCACATAGCATTAAGGTTGGTAAATCAGTAGTGCAAATACTGCCAAGTAAGTAAATACAGTAGAAAATGGAACATTCACTTCCCTTTGTTTGGTTATCGATTCAGATTTAAAGGCAAGTCACCCTAAGTAATTGTGTTTAGGTCATTAAACATGGTTTAATAATGACAATAATAGGGTGTGTCCTGAGGCAGGAGGCAAAACAGTGCACCTATAATTGCCTAAGAGCAGGTTATTTCTGATAACGAACAGATCTCATTGTGTAGTTCAGAGGAGGGTGGTTTGATGACGCTCCCCCCAACTTTTTTGACATATCCCAAATGATCTCATTGTCCTGCAGCTTATAATTTGAGCCCACTAAAATGTAAGGATCTTTTTAGCACTATCTCCATGTACCAAGTTAAACATTGAATGAAATCTCTCTTGACATAACGATTGTTGGATATGTGCAATGTATGATTGGAAAAGGGAGGTTTCCCTACAATACAGGGTATAAAATTCCTATCCGATTTACATGGTGTATTTTTTTTCCTCATCTAAGCCAGCAGTGAATATTCCTCATTCTACATGTTGAATCAAGATTACTCTTAGAAGGGAAAAAATGCACAGTTATAGTGGTAAGCAAATGAATCTTTCAAGGCTAATTAAAAAAAAAGGCTGTTTTCTAAACTTCTCAGGGATTTTTAATCTTCGAAACCAGTCTCCACAGAGATGGATTAGTGAGGAAAGAACAGATGAAGCAATCAAAGGTGCCAGATAAATGTAATTTATCATGTTTCCACAATTTATCGCCTAATTATCCTCCTCATTGTGTGTGTATGAGTCTATGCGTGTATACTTATATAATGTGTATGAGTTTTAAATGTGTTTATGGAATGATACTGCTCCTGGATTTTCCACTGCATGTTATTTAAACTGCTGGGGGTGACACACGTTATTTTAATTTATTTTTAAATAAGTATAGCAAGTGAAGTCTCGCCAGACATGACTAAACTAGAATGCATTGCTGATATGCCAGACATTGCATAGAAGACATGGCCTATGTGATGTTAACAGATCCAACCCTAGTCTCTTAAATTCATGTAATGAAATCTCATAAACCTGATAAAATGTCTGATTCCTTTAAACCGTAAAATATTCTTTAAATACAGCCCATCATTTCTGGAACATGAATTTTTGTGTGATGGCAGTTTTTTCCTGTCAAGTTGTTACTACTGGTTTTGTTGATGAACAGTTTGAGGCCATAATCCACTTGTTCAGTGGTGTGTTGAGGGGGTTCTTTATAAGCCAGGATACAAAGTTCTGTACTTACTGGGCCCAGTCCTAATCCTTTAGTCATACAATGACTTTTCCATTTCTCAGGTCCAATAATATGGTTATGATCTCACTTCTACACAGTGCTTCAACAGCTTGTTTTTCCATGTTGGACTGTGGTTTATGTGTTTTAAGAGGACCTTTTATAAATTTGTGAATTTTTGCAGGCAAATAACCCAATAAAGCTCTGCATTTATGTTAGGTTAAAAAGAGGTGTACAAATCTAAGGTTTTTTCATTCCCCCATTTAACGAGTTCTTGTGTCTGTTCTGTACAGTGTTCATATACCTTGGGCCATGTTGGCATTTCCATCCAAAATGTATTCAAAACTTACTTTTTTGGAAGAGCAGAGAAGTTCTTTCCACATGGAAACAATCGGTTGTGTTTTGCTTTTAGTTTATCTAAGTCCCTACTGACATAGTCAAATAGGGTGAGTGGACCCCATGGCACCTCTAAGGATGGCTTAGTGATGATGGGGCTTGTGGAGCCCACCTTGGAGGGAGGTCCACCCTAGCTGTGGTGGGCAGTGTCACTCATGGTACATAGCCTAGGGAGAGATGTGTCAACTGGCTCTTCAGAATGAGTGTAGGACCTGTCTTGCCTCAAAGGGAGTGAAATGCATTTACAGAAAAGGCTACATTCTCGTAGTGAACTAAACCAGAAGGATTTACTGAGCCTAGTATTAGTTTGTTTTCCACATAAGGGTAACAGAGGATATTTACAGAATCACGAAAAGGTTGAGGTTGGAAGGGACCTCTGGAGGTCTTCTGGGTCCAACACCCCTTCTCCGGAAGGGCCAAGTAGAGCAGATTGCCCAACATAGTTCACTCTAGATGTATTTTTTCCTTTGCAAAGTCCAAGTTCTGATTTATTCTTTTACTATTTTTTACTTTTAACCCATACCCATGAATCCTTCCAAGGAGAAGGGAGGGGGAGAGATGAGGGAGGGTGTTGATGGCATCTCAGCCTGTTCATCCTGCTTCCCAGTCTCCAGCCACCGTCTGCCTGACAGGCTCTTCACTTAGCCCCTCAGGTCCAGGCTCCAGTGTCAGTCTCTCACTTCTTAGGAAAACAAAGTTGTCAGGGAGATAATGTTGGATTTAATATGATCTACAGGATTGGGGTCAAGGGTGAGCACCAGGGCCTTCAATCAGTAGCCGTTCATTTTACTGTGTCATCATTGCCGGTGGTTTTGAGATCAGGCTTGTGCTTACAGCCAGCTGAAGTGATAGGTGAGAAACTTGCTTTTCACAGCAGGCAGAAAAAAGCTGTGGGGTACTTGGGGCCAGGGAAGGATAAACATGGCTTGAAAACGGTGGTAAATCAGTCGTTGGCCTTTGCTCGCTGGGAGCAGGAGAGCAGACGTCGTGCTTCCCTTCATCCCAACGAATCCGGCGCCGTTTGTGGAAGTGGCTGGGGTGATCCCCCCTCCTCTCTTTGAAGATGTATTTTCAATTTAGAAAAAGATGAGAAAACCAGCAGCAATTTCAGCGAGCAGCAGTACATCTAGGCCGGACAGTGCAGCACGAGCCCTGAGCCTGGGCCAGCCCCAGGTGGGAGGCTGGTGTGGGTGCCCCCTGCCAGCGTGCGGGCATGTGGTGGGCTGTGCTCAGCCAGCGACGTGTCCCAGGGCTAGTGAAAGTCTCGTGTTCCCACAGGGCCACCCTGGAGACAGCCAGATGTGAAATGATAGCAGTAAAGCAACTTTGCTTTCTTGCCCCCCTCTTTTTAGGTGAGTTGCAGATTTGTAAGGACTTGATGCTGCCCACAGCAGGGAGTGGGAACCCTGGATGTGAAGGAGGAAGAGGAGTTAACAACAGGGCCCTTCCTCCTCCTTCCCCATTCCTTCTCTGTGCTTGTACTTTCTAAAAAACAGCACGAGGCTGAGGTGTTCACTGCTCTGCCTCCATAGGAACGGGTCGGGTGGGCCCCGTCGTGGACCCTACTGCTGTCAGTGTTCATAGCCGCACGTGTGCCACATGCATGGCTTATTGGTGTGCTGCTCATGGCCTTTCATTTCTTTCATATTTTCTGCTAAGCAGATATAAATATCCCCGATGAGAGAAAAGTAATCTCATTCCCAGAGCTGTTTCATGCAAACTAAATGGGCTTCAGAGCTTTGTAAGTCTTCTGGTTTTGCTTGGATTAGAGGGGGGGGGGGATTTAGGTGACTGGCGGGAGGTGGAAACCCGTTGGGTGTCTCATCCCTGGAGCAGAGCAGCCGTGATGCATGGCATTGCAGACACGGGCTGGACATGCCCGAGTGAGTGTGGTATCCCACTTGTGCTCAGGAAGGTAATGGCAGTCTCCAGCAGGTAAATTCCTCTGTAATCTAATTCCTCTCTTTGTAATGACTGGAGACCTGCCACTTTAGCTGAGCAAGAAATTTAGATAATTGATCCCAGTGTATAAAACCAAGGAAAGGGAGGAAGAGCAGAGGCAGAGAATAACGAAACCAGCAGCGGCTGATTTTGTGTTGTTTCTGATTTTTGTGTTCTAAGTGGGAAGCAGTTTTCCATCTGGAAATGGAAATGCTGCAAGTTGGAAAGGATTGTCCTGAGTATTAAAACAGCAGACTACAAATCAAGGAGGTTGTTGCCCTTTTTGACTTTGGGTGCGTCGCTTAACCTTGTATTTGCAGTAATAGAAATGGGAAGTTCCTATGCTGCGTCCTTCATTATCTGAAAACGCAAGTGGAAGACCCCTGTAGATTATTCTTAAACATAAAACCACCACGTTCTGCTTAACAGTCCATTGTGGGTCCACTCTCAGAGCTAGCTTTAGTCAAGTGTTAAATCCACTACGAAAGAAATTAGCCAGCTGCAAGTAGGGCACTGTGTGAATTTCGTAAAGAAAAATCTGCAACTCTTGGGCTTGCTGGAGGAGGATTTTTTGGCTTTTTTTTTTTAACCAAGAGGCAAAGCCAAGGGGAAAAATAATAAATCCCTCGGTTTTGTTTGTGTGTCACTACAAGAATGGCTGGTGATTTTCCATGCTACATTAGCCGACCAGTGGTGGCCAAAGTGCAGGCAGCCCTCTTCCGTCCCAGATGCTGCCGTCGCGCTACCCGCCCCGCGCTGGCAGTGTTTGCCTGTGGTCCCCTGCACGGCAGCCACTGCCCAGCACGGCAGCCAAGTGGTCAGTGACCTCCTTCTGCCTGCTCCGGTGGATGCTGCGTGTTAACAGGCAGGGAGGAAGACAGGAGTTTGGCCGAGCACAAAGCAAAAGAGAAGGGAGGGGAAAAAAAAACACAAACACGACAACAACAAAAACCAGCCAGTGCTGTCACCGTGCCAAAAGCAGAAGGGAGAATGGGAGCCACAACCAGGGTGGTCAAGAAGCGCTGGCGGCTGATGGGGCAGTTGCAAATCACGGCGATCTCAGGGCAGCCCAGCCAAGAAGAGCCTGTGTTTGTGCTGGTTGCGTGGCTCCACATACCAGAAGCGTGGCTGTCTTTTGCTCTCGGGGTAATGATGAGGTGGAACAGCTCAAACGTGTGCGTGATATTCGTGGTGTTCCTAGCCAGGAAAAAGAAAACAATGGAGAGGCATGCTTGGTTATATAATTCTTCTTTATCCACTTTTATTAATGGTGGTGTGCACTGCCGACAGGTGTATGAGATGCTCTAGGCAGATGACCGCGTGAGGCTGGCACCCTACAAACTGTGGACTGTGCCGAGTAACTGGAGCTTCATAGGATAGGGGTGGAAGTCGCTGAGGGCTCTTGGACAGGTGATAAAGGAGACATTTTTGTGACGCTGTAGCCCTGGCTCATAGAATGGGCAAAAAAGGGGGGGGTGGCAGCAAGGAAGGGGTGAAGCATGAGCGTTAAGCTATGTTGTTGACATGCCTGCAGATGAATTAATACCTAGCTGTGTGGTTTGCAACCCAGTTTCCATGAATTACATTTCTGAGCAGTACAATAGATACCCCCCTTCTTCAATTGCCGTCTGAAACATGATATATTTTCCATGAACTCCCACGTAAATGTTTTTTTTTTTTGGTGACAGATTGCATGTTAAAGCACTGGAAGATGAAAGCGCCAAATATTTGCTTTAGAAAAACACAGTGAAAGATTCTCTCATTCTCCTTACTGCAACTGCATCAGCCAGAATGCCATTAACAAAAATGACTCTCTGTAGTTAAACTTATTGGCACCCCCTGGGCATCATTAAGACGCCTTTTTTCCCCCCTCTCTTTTGCAGGGGGAGGAGGCATGAAGGGAAGCTGATGTGTGACATTGGTGGCTTGTGTTTGAATTCCACTTAATATCGAGGGCTGGGTATCCTCAGCAAAGCACAAGCCAAGTGGACAGGAAGCCCCTTCCTGAGCCCCCAGCTTTGAGTCAGTGGCTTCAGTAAGTTAAAAGTGGCTTCAATTAATAAATAAATAAATAAATAAATAAATAAATATAATAATCAAAATTACTCCATACATACGGTATATGCGACTTTGGATGAGAGCCCACTTTGCTTTGTGCCTCAGTTTACCTGTCTAGGTAATAGAAATAGGTAATGCTCATGAGATCACCCTGTTGCCAAAAATAATAATAATTGGCCAAACAGAGCGATGACTAATTTCATTCTTAGTGTGAATCTGCTGCAGGCTCTCCAAGGAGAACGGTCAGCCCTGTGCGGCAGTTTGAAGCCGTTGGGGGGATGTTTTTGGAAACAGGAAGTTGGGGTGTTCGTGACTTCCCGCATATGAAAATATGTCTCAGCAGTAACTTGACATGGGCAGCAAATGCAGTTGTTTAAAAGTAGCACATCTCTCTGTTTGCTCCTGCTTCCTGCAGGGCCTCATCCTGCAAGCCACGAGCCATCCTGATACTTGATTTCGGTGGAAGGCCTCCATATATACTTAATGTCCTTTCCTCCCTCTGTTCTCTAGGTAATAACACTTGATTCTGAAAGAAAAAAGAAAAAAAAAAAGTGCCTGCTGCAGTTCAGCAAAAGGCAACTGCTTTGAATTAGCATTTTGAGGGTGTGAAGGCGAGCGGTGTGATGCAGCCTGGTCTCTTTGCACAGGGAAGGACCTCCTGTGTCCCCTGTGCATCCTGCTGGCCTGGTATTCCTGGCCGTGATGAGTCGTTTGCAGATATCCTCACACACATCTAACAATGTGAAGGGTTCAGGCATGTTTCATAAAATAGTAATGTAGAAGTTTTGAACATATATATATATATATATATATATATAAAAAATTCAAACTTTATTGCAATACGCAGCAGCACTTTACCTTTCCTAAAGTGAAGGATATGTATAAGTGTGGGGTTTCGTCTAGCACATATGCATATTGTTGGACAGTGATCTCCCTGCAGTTGTAGGTCTTGCACTTACATTTTGGGAATGAAATGTGGATTTGAGTGTGTAAAGTTTTGTTGTTGGGCAAAAGCTTTTCCTTTCCTGCCCCTTGTGTAAAGCTTTTGTAACACAGCATCCTGTATAACTCTGTAGAAAGAAAGATTGCAAGCATTAAAGTAGAATGATGTGTGCTGGAGCAAAGGTAGTGGCAGAGTTAGGGCATGGAAACACAGCTCATTTATGTCTCAGCACTTTATTCTGTAGAGCTACTGGAATGTATTCCACTATACATAATTCTTTTTATTTACTTAATTTTACTTGAGTTCTTATAAATGCGTTAGTGTTCACTTAGCCAACCATTGGCTTGAGGTTCATTAGCTTAAGTAGCTACATGTTTGAAGGGTGTTTGTGCATAACTCCTCTTAGGCTGGTCAAAATTATGTATGGGAACAGTTGTCTTCTTGCTTAACGGTAGCTTTTCTATGAATATTAAGACTATCTGCTTGATAAGCTTCAACGGTGTGGGTACCTAATAGTTTCAGAGGTCGGTTGCTCCTGTGCAGATCAGCATGTGAGTAGGAAGGAGAATTTTCTCATTCTCATTTCTGTCTGCAATTTCATAAGCTAGGGAAAGAGCCTCACTTAAAGAACTGATTTTGTCCCTCTTGGTCTGGTCCCTTCGGTTACTGACTTTTTCTTGTGGAGGCAACACCACATTGTTGACAACCTTCTCTCCCTACGCCAAAAGCTATTGCTACAAGTCAAAGGGAGGGAGGAAGGAGTCACCCCTGCTGGCCCATGATACACATCCTGGAGCATGTCTGTGTAGTGAAAGGATGCTGTGGCTGTGAGGGCAGCTGGCACATCTGGGCTAGCATGCAGGTAGCTATTGTATATGGCAGAACACCACCACGTAAATACCAATCCAGTGCTTCAGGCGGCTGGGGTGTATAGATGCTGAAATCAGACAAGATCTTGTGAATCCTCCTAAAGTTGTTACCAGCTCAGAGTGAGCATGCTGAGAGCACAACAGTGTCTCTACCACTGTGTTTTTTTAGGCTGGGATCCTTGAGGTCTTCTTCACAGCCCTACTGGCAAGTTCTGAAACTCCAGTGATTCTTCAACATGTATTTACACTCTCGAAAGCAAGCTGTGGAAGCCTGGATTTTTTTTTCCCCAGACTTCCCATGTTTCTGCTTCAGCTTTGACTGTCAGTTCCCCTGTACACATGCGTCTGGATGGAGTCAGGGTGTCTGTACAGCTCCCCTGGGCTGCTGGGGGCTGCTGTGGTGCTGGCTTGGAGGAAAATTCCCCTCACTGGTAGTGAGTGAGTGCCCAGCCAGCATGGAAGTGCCAAAAGAGCAAAACTAGGAGCCGATACCTGAGTGCTTCCCAGCTGGACTGGAGGGGAAAGAAGCTGCTGTCAGCAGAGCCTGGGATGAAGGGACGTTTTCCACAAGTGCTCCACAGCCACTCCCTGTCTGGGTGCAAGGGGAGGCTGCGGCTGTCCTCCTCATCCGGGCTGGGGCAGCATTTTTGCCTTGGGTTGACTCCAGGTATTGGGAAAACCTTAATTTGGCCTAGTATGGCCACGGGAGGGTGGCGAGTCGTTCCCATGGCTTATCCTCATTTGTAGCAGTGGATGAGGAACGACACATGAGGGAGGGAGCTGTGGAGAGGGCAAGGAGCCCTCTATAAAAGCGACGCCTGGTCATGCAGGCTTTGGGAGCTGCTGCTGCAGCTCCACACGGCGCGGACACAATGGCACAGCGGGTAGAAGCTGGGTCTGGTTTGTGTTAGAGCAGCCACGGGACAGAGAAAAACCAGGAGACAGCACACCGTGGCCATCGTGCGGGGGGCCCTGGGCCCGCTCCTCCTGCCCTGCAGCGTCCCAGAGTGCATGAGGCTGGCCTCACCTCGCCTCACACGGCGCCACTGGGCACCGCTGCCCTGCTCCTCACCGCAGCACGCCATCTCCTATGTGAGATGCAGAGGTGGCAAATTAGTTCTAAAAGCGGCCTTTCGGGGTCAGAACGCGTTATTCCAATATTTCTAAGCCACCACGGTTTATTGTTCTTCTTGGACAAATAACAAGGCCCCGAGGATTTTACAGCTGAGCACGACAGCTTCAGTCTGCTGGCTGTGTGTGACATGGCTGCTCTTGCTGCAAATTTGTTGGATGGCCTTGTGAGGAGTGCTTAGGCAGCGTGGCTAAAAAGCTACGGGGCTAACCTAAAAAAACCTGTTGGCAGTTTCCAGCCAGGAAGGACAGATAGTCCTGCAATTTGCAGGCACTGCGGGGAGCATGAGCAGAGCGGGGCAGGGCCTCGACCCACGAAGCAGCTCTGGAGCCACCTTCCCCGGCCCACCATCAGAGCTGCGAAGCAGGATGGGTGCTAGCTCCGGCCCTGTCCCACCAGCAGGGCTGGTGGGTACACGGGCACGTGGCTGCTTCTGCCATCCCTGTGGGGGCACCAGCCCTCAGTGGAGGGGCAGAAGTGACAATCTCCTAAATCAACCCCATATGAATAGCACTGCTGCTCTGCTATACGGGGCTGTATAATTCATTAATATTATTGCAGCTGCTTGGTAAAAACAGGCCTTTCTGCAAGACCTAGCAGAATGCTTTTCTCTCTCTCTCTCTCGTTTTTCTTTTCCCCAGTACCAGTAGGTGGAGGCTATACATCATAGAGATCCCCACCATTCAGGCTTCCCTTCAGTAGAGAAGTGATTTATAAAAATAAAAATAAAATTAGAAATTCACCTATCAAGCAGTCTGTCCTTAACTCAGGTATGGGGTGGGAAGTGAGTTTTTTCTTAAAATTTTGCAGTTTTAAAGTGATGGAGTGGTGATCTTAAACCTATACTTACGTTCTATTACCAATTTTAGCTCTTATACCAGTTTTAAAACTTTCAGTTCACCTTTAGGAAAGTTTCTCTTCAGATAAATTCCCCTGATAACTGGGACAAATTAGGTGAACAACATGTACAAGCAAGAGAGATCCCCGCTGTTGTTTCTAGACAGAGTGTTTTCCAAAGTTTGCGCTTGCTGGAGCAGGGAAGAGGCTGCAGGGACGGTGCCCCTGTCCCAGGCTGGGGGAGCTGTGGGGCCCTTGGCTGCTGCTGCTGGATGCTCACCGTGCTCCTTGAACCTGGGGACCCTCCTCTGTGCCCCTGCTCCTCTGGCAAGCAGTTGGAATGGGGGCAGCTGCCCCGGGCAGGCCTGAGTGCTGTCAGGAAATGCTGGGGCTGTGCTGCAGCCATGGTGGGCACGCTGGTGCTGCTATTTTCCAGCTCAAAGGGTGTGGAAAAGCTCAATAACCAAAGGCTGAAGAGCATTCCCTGCAAATATACTGCATATCTGCAACAACAGCAATAAAGAACGTAAACCAAGAAGCTTGCAGGAGTGTTTCATTTGAAGTTTAGCACGAGGGTATGGCATGGTCCCGTGCCACTGGCTGGGGCTGTGGGTGGCGAACACCTCCGTCCAGGTGACAGAATGCACGTGCCTGTAGTCGAGCACGTGGCTGCTGCCTGCTGAGCATCCCTTGCAGCAGGCATCATCCCCACTCCGTTAACTCTGCTTGTTCCTCATCTCACAGCCCACCAGGCATGACGCCTCTCTCCCTGAGCGGTTTTCATGATAATGTCTGATGAGACGCTGTCTAATTTTATATCCATTTTATCATGCCAATAGGCCTTTGCCAATCAACCTTGACTGGAAGACAAGGTTGCTAACTATGGTGGCTAAGTTAGGGGGCTTCTTTGTGTGGCTGCAGTTACACCTTTGCTGGCCAGCAAAGGCTGTCTACGTAACGGTTATGGAAATGTGACTACATGCTTAGTAAAAAGAGTTCCTGTTATTAATAATAATAAGTTTCTTGCTGCCAGGATTCCCTCTGCTTTTTATTAAAAATTGTATCTACAGAAGTTGGTTAGGAGGAGAGGAGTTGGCTTTAATGTTGCCCATGCAGAGTTTGAAATCCATCAGGTCTATAAATCTGAAAATAGGGACTGAGTATAAATGGAAGTGAAAATAAGTTAGTTTCTGTTGTGAGAGATATTGTGGAGCTTAAACCAAGCAGCAGAGGTAGTGGAGAAAAATAATTTTTCTTATACGATGTGTGATAGTGATACAGGCCAGGTCTGCTGTAGAGTTTTGCCAGCACGGCTAAATTGGTCAAGGATACGATGAAGTGTGGGTTTTATTTTATTTTATTTTATTTTATTTTATTTTATTTTATTTTTATTTTTATTTTTATTTTTATTTTTATTTTTATTTTATTATTTTATTTTTATTTTATTTATATTTATTTATTTTACACCATTGTAGCTGTTCAGGCAAAATCCCCTGTGATTTTGTAGATGCAATTATGCCAGTAAAACTGTGCTTTTGATGATACGGTAGATTTTGCTCACTGGAGGGCAAAACGTTGTGAAGCCATGTTGGCAAAAGCTTGCTTTCACCAGTTTAAATTGTGCGTGCTCCAAGGGCAGTTTGACAAGCATTTCGTGTAGTGCCAGTGCCAGCTTCAGCAGTCACCCCCCCGTGCTCACTGTCTTCGGGACACAGTTTTACACCGGCTGACGCAGCATCAGATCGAAGGTGGCTAAAGGGGATGTCCTCGCTGTCGCCCTGCTGCGTTTCCACTTACGCTGGTTGCTGGTATGTCTGACTCCTGTCAGCTCACTCAGAAAGCTGTAGTGGCAGATAACTTGGCAGGGGAGGGCTTTTGTTTTGTTTCGGTTTGGGGGTTTAGCCTCCCCAACCGGTTCCCTGTGGGACCAGTTGAGCCGTGATGTGAGGGAAACCGTAGAGCAGCCCGTGGTTGGACCCACTCAGGCGGACGACAAACCGTAGTACCCTCAGCTGTACTGCCATGACGGGGAGACCGAATCAGGGCTCTTATTTAAAACAAACAAACAAGAAGCCTCAAAGACCAGCCGATGGTCCTGGTCAGGGCAGGTTCTCCATGCACGCTGGCCATCAGCCGCCCTGCCAAAATGCAGGCGAGGGCATGGCGCAGGGGCGAGCAGCTGGGATCGGCTGACCTGGCGCGGCTGCCTGGAGAAATACGAGATGAATTATGGTTTTAGAGTACTTAGCTCACTGGCAGAGTGCTGCTGAAGCAGGTCTATACTGGGAATGTCTCGCACCACAGTCTAGGAATGCTGGATTAGCCTTAATAGTGCTCACAGCGCAGATGGAGCTTGTGCAGTTGGAGCTGCATTTTTGTGGTTTCACACAGCCCATCTCGGGGTGAGACAGCACACAAAAGCATGTCTTTGCAGGTGCAAGGATTTCTACCAGATCAGCTGTAGAAGAGTCGCTCTTGTGTGTCTTCTGTGTGGATATTTGAGCCTTCTGCAGGGCCCCATAGCATGAGAGTCAGTTACGTACATAGAAGGCCACAAGACTTTGCACTGAGGACCGTCCTGCAAGGTAAAGGCCTAAGACTGATAGAAATCAACAAATCCCTCTTAAAATTCTCAGTCTATAAGAGGAAAAAAAAAAGAGAGAGGAAAAAAAAAAGATTTATTCTGTTACTGAAGAAGCAGAAAGTGAAACCCCAAAGCTAACTAGAGCAACATGAATTGTTGACATTCACAAATCTCTGGGAGGCAGCGCTGCTGCAGGTAGTCTGAGCTCTTCCCTTTGTGCTATGATTTTGTGATTAAATTTGTTTTCCAGGAATTTTAATTGTTTTTATGTTCAGTCTGTTAGTGAAGGTAGGAGAAAGTAAAGCTCTTTTCTCTTTTGATAGCCTCCAGTATTTGAATACCTGCTTCTGTGAAATGCAAAGAGGAATCCGTTACTTCATGTCCTGCCTGATGTTGTCTTAAAAGACACGGACAAAATGCTGCCCTTGGGGAAAACGGGTTGCGAAGCTTCCCATTCTTTGTTGGGGCCAAGTTTCGCCCAAAGTATTCCCACTTCCCGTATTTGCAAACCAAAAAATGTGCTTTAGCCAAAAGTAGAGCTGTCAGGCAAGTGCTGGGCTGCCGTATAGATCATCTGGTGCACCTAGCTTGGACTGTTTAAAACATTACTGCTCGCTGCTTTCCATCCCATTGATCTGCTGGAGGGCTGCCATACCACTGCATGGAGAACGGGGCAGTTCTGCAGGTTAGGTGCCGCGCTCTGGTTGTGCTTGAGGTGTAGTAAAGTCTGGCAGGAAGGTAGGGTGGGCCACTGAGTGTGGTGGTGTGTTAAGCTGCGGCTCTTTGCTCCAGCAGAAGCCACAGGCTGTGAGAGTCCTTGCTTTGTGCAAGGAGTCCCACAAGGGTGAGTCATATTTGGCAAGAGGCCTTAGGTAACTCGCACAGTGAAGACTGGAAGTTAGCAGAGATATGGGTTCTCCTTGCATTAAAGGGCATTTGGTGATTCAGCACACATATGTAAGCATACTATTCATTCGTGCAGATCTTTGCAGTCGTTGGGCATAATGGGACATGTTGGTATAGTCTTTCTCGGTGAATAGAATTAATCCACCGACACAATAGACTAGAATGTCTCTTGAGCCGTACAGAAGCTATCACGTTAAAACAGGTTTATTCACTTCAAGAAAAAAAAAATTTACATGAAAAACTTATTTAGAGAGTTCATTAAAACCAGGATTTCTTTGTCCTTGTAAGACGTTGGACTCGCTAAGAAAAGCCTATTGAGTATAGGTTTATTTTCAAGCATGCGTTGTGTGGCTGATTTTAAAACCTTTCTGAAAAATAGCTCTCTTGTTTGTGCAGGAGCCACATTTCCTTCCATGCTAATGTATTTTCTTTAAAAATATTAGTGAAATGCTATGGAGGTGAAAAGTTCCTTAATACGTGCATTAATCTTGGCATGCTATCCCATAACTGCATCAGATCTAGCTTACTGAGGTCTATAAGAAAATGGGAGTGTGAAGCAAAGGATTTGGCAAGAGCTTTGTAACCTGCTAGAATTGCTGCCTTTGTTCACTTTTCAGCCACTGAGCCAAACTTGTGCATGGAAGTTTGGTTGTTAAGTCTGGAAATGTGCCACAAAGGTGCTTTGATGAGCATCTTAATGGCAGTGAGAACCGTCATGCATCTTGAAAAGTCACTTGAACCAGACAAAAATGCCTTTTGCGAAGGTATTCTCTTACATACCGTTGCAGTTGCAGATGAAACATCCTTCTACAGCTCAGTAAAAAACAATCCCAAATTTAAAGAAAAGTCTGTTGGGTAGCAATGTATGCGGCTACTATTGGATGCAGTAGCTGAGCTTGGTTTCAAGGTACCTGCTTGGTCTTTGACTGATCTGTGCTGCGGGCAGTGGCATGCCAAATGCATTGACTGTAGATCCCCATGGGATTCTCCCTTGTTTCAGCACACAAAGTGGGGCAACCTTTGGTGTACCCCCTGTGAAAGGCTGTAGCATGTGATTTAGGAAGCTGAAGAGTGCAGTGGGCACCGCTGCGTCATCTTCGTTTGTCACCTTGCATGCTTCTTGCAAGGTCACATTCAACCTAGGCCTAATTCCTCTGCAAAAGAAACAGATGTCAGGATTAATTCATTTATATCTCTACATCACAGTGCAATGTATTTTCTTACCACTGTAATTTGGGTCCTGTAATGTATTCGCTTGCTTTTTCCCTGTAGCTATTATTCAAATATGAATATCATTAATCTCCATCCCCTTGGAACAATTGGACATTTGGGGGAGGGAGGAAATGGAAAGAAAGAGGATTTTAGTTTGTTCTGGGATAGCAACTGGGGTTTTGACCATGTTTAAATATTACACATCAGTTAAGGCTCAAAGCTTAATCTTATCTACAGAAATAACTGCATTCAGCCAATCCATGGTGAGGTCTTGTTGTACCTTGTTGCTTCCAAGATAGAGAACAAGAGTAAGATTTAATTTTTAAACAGTGGGTTCCTATTATTTGACTGGGGTCAGGCACATAATTACTTTAAACAACTGGCTCATGGGATGTTAGCTCCAGATGTAGGTTCAGGATCATGCCCCTCTGCTGACCAGATGAGGCAAATTACATGGTCTTTTTTACGCCTCATTGCCTTCCATCAGTTGGGAACGATGGTTTTCCCTGCCTGGCAGATGTTCTGTGGAGAAGAGTTCCTTTAGGACTGGAAGGTGCTCAGATGTTGGGAGGGTGGTGTAGGGAGGAAGGACGGACCTTTGGCAATGCCACCCACTTGAGACGGAATTGTCACTGAGATCCTTTGCTGTTGGGTAGCTTCTAGCTCTAGACTGCCTCCAAGCTTCTTCTGCTAGATACAGCGTCAGCAGAAATGTCAAAGGCTGAGTCTTTTTATTGATAGACAGTTCATCCAGCTCAGCACAGAGGGGCAGCACAAACGACACATGTATTGTCTTTGTTTTCTGCAGAGGAAGGTTGTATTCCAGGTTCTGCTGGTTTTCATAACACTTGAGAACCCCATCTCACCATGGAGAGCGCCTGTTTCTCTGGAAAGCCCCAAACACATTAATTTTAATTTGTTTTAAACATTTTTAATAATAATTTAATCTTCCTGGAAACAGATGTTGCACAGCTATATTTCACCCTAGAGCAAAAGTTAGAGGCCAGGTTGTAAACACATGAAAAACAAGGCTGAAATAACTTTAAGCTACGTTATAAAAGAGCCACTGAAATTTTCTGTGTGCAGATATTTAATAGCAATTGACTGCAAATGCTGTAGACATATAATGCAGTGTGTGTGGATGTGTATTCCTCCTCTGGAAAACTGAGTTGCCACCGTAAACAGGATCCATACCAATCTTTACTGTGCTGTTCAGGTTACTTTTCAGATGGCTGGCTCACTGATTTATTTTGGCTTTTGTACATTTGTGCCCATTTTATTCTGAATAAAAAAAGTCAAAGCGCGCATTAAAAGACCCAGGTTTTCCTGATTTCAAGTTGAATTTGAGATGAGAACAAGTGGTAGGATTTGGATTGAGTTCACGTTCAGAGCATTGTCTGGAGATCTTCAAAGCCGTGTTTAGTTTGGCCCAGGTCTAGATAGTAGTCTGTAATAACACTTGTTTTCAGCCTGTAACTGTCATTTGGCTTGGACTCCGAACTGTAAAGCAGCCCATTCAGAACTTGAGTCAGGTTTGCTGAAAAGCTTTTACTTAATTATTTTTTTAATTAACAAAACACTTTCTCATTTCCTTGTTCTTCTGTTCTCTGTTTCGCTTGGAGTTGTGGTTGTTCCATGTTTTTAAACCAGCAATGTGTGTGCTTTTATAAGCAGAGAAAGAGTGCTGATAGGGGAAAAATGGTTAATATAAACTGTTAATCGTAAAATGGGGATGGTTTGTGGTCTTGAGATGTGGGATGAATTCTAGCTCTCCTTCCTGATGTCTTCTGCTCTGGCCTGCTCCAGCGCAGTCCAAACTTGTCATCCGGAGGGTTTGGATCCCAGTTGAGAGGCTCCTCCTGGGAGCTGTGCTGCGTGGTTCAGCTCCGCACGTGTCTCAGAGCACTTGCTGTGCATCATCCTGGGGAGAAGGCAATAGTGCCTCCAGGAGCATTCTGCAGTCTTTCCTAATAGTCATTGTCCACCTGATAGACAAAAATGCAGGCTGTTACAGCAACACCTGGGACAACCTTAACCACACGTACGAGGTTATTGCTTCCTCGTGTTAATCAGTTGTAATGACCCAAGTCAGGCGATTCATACCATTTGCTTATCAGCTGCCCTGAAATGCTCCAGCTGGTCACTGCTTGTCATACAGCGTCCCATGTCCTCTCCACCTTGTCACTCATTTCTGCTTAATTCTATCTCACAAGTAGCTTTTAAGGAGATCACCGCGCGTGGCTCTAAATGAAGGCTTGCTTCCCATTTGTTAGCCGATAAAGATTTTTCCAACTCAGAAATTCGTGCCGCGTAATCATCTTAACTTATAACCATAAATACATACTCTTGAGACAATGTATTCTTTGCATGTTGATTAACGGATATCCTCTCTGTATGTAGTCCCTACTTCTATGCACCAAGTGCATTGATTAGAAAATATGTGATTGACATTAGCATGAATATCTCTGTTGTTTGCTGATATGGATATATTAAAAATAAATAAATAAAAATAAAAAACACAACCACCACCAATTTTTAAATTAATATACCAAACTTCTTTAGTGAATTGCTACATTGTAGAAGTCTATACATGTTTTGTACATTTTTCTTGTATATTTTTAATCATTTCAACCATATGCCTTCAACTTTTAATCCCACATCTATTAGGTGTTATATCCGTTTAAAGCCAACTCATGAGGAAGTTCTCCAAATAACAATCCTCTAATAGTCCATCAACAGCGAAGCCCATTTTATGCAATACTTAGTAGTCAAGCAGGCAAGCACCAAGAGGTTACCTAATTCGAATGAATGACTTGCATGCTATTCTATTACAAGAAAAACAAAAGCGTAGCTTCGCAAAATGTCAACATCTGAATTGGTTGCACAGGTATTTTCTATATGTTAATGCTCTGTTGATTTGGCTCAACATGCATTGCAAACCCCACTGATGAGAATAGGCACAATGCAAATGCCTGCCTCTAAAATCCATGCAGGAAAATAGGATGGAGGAAAAAATAATAAATGTGAAAAGTGAAACCATTTTACTTTTCCCCCCTCCTTCCCAACATCAGCTCTTTCAGCCAAGTATAATGCTTGTGCTCAATCAGACTTTAAACCCCTCATTTAGCCAGCATTTGTATTTCTGAAAACTGCTATTTGACTATTATATGGAAAGCTGGCAGGATTATAATTTGAAATAGAAATGCATATTGGTTCCTTGGCTTTATAATGACATGTTTATCTGCACCTCTAATGCTCTCATTGCCCAAGTCTGCACTTTTGGTTAATATGCTTGCCATGGAACAATTGCTTTACATCAAAATTACACTAAAACAACAGCATTGTTTTGCCCGTGTGATTTCTATTCTCTATACCTCCCCCCCCAACGTTTTACTTAAATGTGTTTGTGTTCAGCATGAAATGTGCAGTAATGGTGGTGTGCCCGGCGCATATTACTATGTAGCTTCAGTACCGTTAGGTCCTTCCTGACACCAGTCTGTAGGTTAAGAACACTTCAATTGGTCTAATTTGCAACCTGATCAGAAACACTGACCTGGTTAGTCTTTAACAATGAATGTGTCTAATGATAACTTGTAGACACCCTCAGTGAAGGCAGTGATGTGTATACAAGGAGTCATTTCCAGCTACGCGGCGCTAGGAGGTCTCGGGCAGCCTTATCTAGAGTATCGCGGTGTCCTGCGTTTTTCTACAGCCTGATGTTTTGTCACTTCTAATGATGACTAGCCATCAATCCGCATTGATTGAGATGAAGATAAATTGAATTGATACAAACAGGAGTTAAACGACTCGTTGATATAATTAGGCTGTCGGAATATCTTAAGTTTAACTCAACACATTTTACTGCCGTTAATTATATGGTCCTTTATATGGGAAACTTCAGTTAATTTTGTGCTCCACAAAAGGAGAACACAGCCATTTATTAATTGTGAGATGACTTGGCTTTATAGAAGCAGTTTTCTAGAGGAGAGGAGGTATGTTTACTGAATTTTCTTTAAGCTGTCAAAAGCCTGAAATTGATAACAACTTAAAAGAATCTAAACTGTTAATAGTTTACATTTATAATTCATCTAATGTGATAGTTTATAACATGAGAACCAAATACGGTGTGTAATAAAACATGATATTTATTGGAAATGGAAACGTGCTGAATAATGAAACAATACTAATTGCAGTTTAACACTTCTGAGATGCACTGTGTTTCTGAGAGGATGTTTCAAGCATAGGAGATGAGATATTCTTCATAATAAGGATGGAAAAGCCATCCAAAATATTTTCAGGAATACAGATAGGCTGTACATCCGTGCCTCTCATTTTTTCCTTTTTTCTTTCCTTTTTTTTTTTTTTTTTCCTCCCTGAAAATTCTGGGTTTTATCTTATGTCAGAATTGATCACAGGAGTCAGTTTAATTGGGAAATTCATTTAAAATAGTTTCTAATTGGCATCAGAGAGTTGAAAGTTCAGTACAAAGGTGAGATCTAAGCTTTCTAATTAGATTGAATGCAGTATGACTTAAAGAATAGTCTTGATAATTACAGAATTTAATGCAAAATTATATTTTAATGAAAAATGGTGATTTTTACAAAGAGAAGTCCTGCAACTCAGATTCAGTCTTTCATCTTACTTTTTTTTAGAGAGGAAATGAATTGTTTTCTGTAGCTGCGTATAAATTTTGCGTTAAAACCTCACATAGTTATATTAAAAACTAGGACTATTATTAAAGCTTTTCTAGATGAAGCTACCGTGTTTGCAATTTGGGTGCAAAACCTTATTCCAGGCATTCTGAATTTTCTTAGTGGAGTATAATTTTCTCTTGCATAGAATTATATTATGAACTCAAGTTTTACCCCCCTCCCCTTACGTTCGCCCCCCCCTTCCAAGTTGTTTGATGCGGCTGAAATTGAAGGCTGAAGTAGAAGGGGCCACTTAAGTAGTGAAGGGTTTTTCTTTGTAAATAATAGATCAAGAGCACCGTAGCTGTATCTAATGGAGCCGTATGCAGCCTCCGTTTCAAGGACAGTGCGGGGTTTAAAAAAACATAACCAGAGTTCATCCCCATCTCTAACCTGTGGTCAGTTTTTCTGCTGCTGTTGGTCAGTCACATGTTTTAATTCATCAGGCGTGGGTTTTTTTTTTGTGTGTGTGTGTGTGTGTGTTGTATTGTTTTTTTCTAAAAAGAACCCATACTGGTAATATCAACACATGAATGGCTGGAATGATCTTGGGGATTTCTGGTCGGAAATGACAAGGGGAAAAAAAAATAGAACAGGTATTTTGTAAGATCTATTTCTCTTCAAGCATGCAGGTTTACCTGACCACCGATAACTTTCCTTGTAAATAGCAAAGTTAAGGTATGCTTTCTCAGGAGCTAAGCTATGTGCTGTCCAGGTTTCTTCTCCTTATATTTTAATCTGATAAACATATTTCGAAGTCTGTATGTGTTTGCTTGTTTGAGTGAAACTTGAACTTATTTAAATGGGGAGAATGGAGGCTTATTCCTGGCATGCAGGAGTGTTTTTTAGGTTTTAGGAGAAAAAAAAATTTAACATTCGGTATTATTTTTTGAGTGATTCTTTTACACTTAAAAGATGATACCCTTTTCTTTCTTTTTAGTCAAATTTATTTTGCTTTATCCTTTCAAGTGGATGCAGTTTCAGTGTCAAAATAAGTCAGACTGTCTTGACAGAAATCAGACAATTCTTGTCACAAACATACACTTATGAAAAAGTCAAACCCCTCTTCCCTCACCGCAGCCCAGCAGACTTGTTTGAATGCAGTCAGAGATCTCAGAGATCCTTTTTCAGGTAAAACTCTCATTTGCAATTGATTATCAGGATTTGGCCCTAACTGAAAAGTCATATTTGTAGAAATTCCTACTGCAAAACAAAATGAAGAAAGCTGTTGCAAGACAAATTCATTATGTTTTGATCTCCTTTCTCTGCTTAGAGCAGTGTGAGAAAAGGAGCTGTCCCTAGATTGGCACTGGTGTGTTTGCTTGTAAAATAATTCATTTTTCTTGTACCACTCGCTTTTTTAGTTTATGAAATACTGTAAAATCAAAAGAAACGGTTTATCTGGTGATTTTTTTCAGGGTCTGCATTCAGAATCAAACACAAATATTCACTAAGAATTTTTACGTAATTACCTTCTGAACATTTTTAGGTTGCCTAGAAAATTTTTATATTCTACATGTTACTGTTAAATATGCAATGATTCATTGTATGTTTCAATGTGTTTCTCTTGTATATTCAGTAATTTAAATGCTTTCCGACTGATAATTTGTTTGCTTAGACCAAAAATCTCTTAAGCATAGATTACAGTCATCTGTGTTGGATTACAGGAGATAAACATAAGCTTCAATTTGCCTTCATTCCGATCACTATTGGTGAGTGCTGTTGCAAACAGTAAAATGTCCAAGTGGAATTTTGGAATTGGGGAAAAAAGAAAAAAAAAGAACAAAAAAGAACAAAAAGAAAAAAAAGCCAGGTTTACCATCAGTCATGAATATATCAAAATTTTTTTTTCTTCTGTTATAAAATGATTTTACAAGTTTTTCGAGCATCAGCTGTGTTCGTTTCATTTCCAGCATTCCCTCAAGTGAGCCTGAGCTGACAAGCTCTTTCTGCTCTAGATTCGTTTCTGTGCACGGGCAGGAAAACGTTGTGAGAGAGACGGAGGCACCTCACCAAACCTCCCAGGAGTTGTGCTGTTGTCTTTTCTTCGCTCCGTCTTCTCTAGTTTGTTTCCACGTAGCAACAAAAATTACAGAAACCCGCTCGACGTAACCTTATTCCTTCCCCCTTTCACCTTCCAGCTGCTTCCCAGAGAGATCAGATGTGGAAAAGCCAAAATAACAGAATATGATTAGCCAATTAAATTAGACGATTCCTATGATTTGTTTCCTTGCCAGTTCTCAGCCTCCTATTTTGTACTTTCTTAGCCAGCGCCGGGAAAAAAAAAGGCGGGCTGACAGCTAATAGATACCCCTGCCATCAATTGCTGAGACATTTTGTCTTTTGTGACATTGAGGAAAAGACAAGGAAGGGAATGGAAGCAACTAAAAAAATGTCAAAAGATCAAAAAATCAATGGGCTGAAGGAATGTGATCTGTTTATCAGGGTGTAGCTGCTCTTTCTGTTTGCATTAAGTCTGAGTGAGTGTCTTTGGTTGCCACTAAACTTGCTTTTATTCACTCCCTAGGAGATGTAATACAAGCATGAAACGATGGCTCACAAAGCGGGCGCATCGGCGAAATAAATAAATAAATAAAGGCGAGGGCTTCTTAAAAGATGCCGAAAACAGGTTTATTGTGTTCCATTTTTTGACTGGTATTAAATACACTTATCTTTCTCCATAAACTTGTTGCTGAGCGCAGCAAATGGACCCCGTTGCGTTGACACGGGTGTCTTGTTTCTGTGTTACCGGGAGGTTATTTTTATGTATTTATTTCTGAAAATGTCAATAAAATGAAAAGAGGGCGAGAGTTCAGTGAACGGAAGTTCTGGCAGCTGATTGAATGCATGTGCCTTGCGCTTGACAGTTAGCGTGAAGTCTTTGGTTGGACTTTCCATTTGCTTTAACGGGCGGGGAGCTGGGTTTGTTTTCTCTGAAACATGAAAAGCGTTGGGTGAATGCAAATGGGAGGCAGCTCTGGCACCCGTGTTCCCCCCCCCTCGCACGAGTAATGTAGTGCTTGCTGGGGTTTTAAAGTCTTACATAGCTCATAAATTCTTCACAAGCACGGGTGTGTGTGTGTGTGTAAGTGCAGTGCCAGCCTATGAGAACTGATGGAACAGACAAGGCAACGCTACAATCTGTTGGACAAATTTTCTCAACCCTTGTAGTTGTTATGTGATAGGAAGTACGGCAAGGGCTGCATATTTTATAAACTTTCTATTAAAGTTGTGGCATGTTATCATAAAACTGAATTGCGATACTTTGTATTACACTCTGGGATTGAGAGATAGACATAGGATTAAAAAAACAATTTCTAGGCATTTCTAGATGATAAATTTAATTTTCTTTGCTATTTGGAGGTCTTCTTTGAAAATGCAATTGTAATGAACGCATTCAGAACTGGAGAATAGATTTACCCTTGGCTTCAAATAGTTGACGTTATCAGGCTCTGTCATTCGTTCCTTCCTATTTTCGGGCTGCTAATTGATGTTTTTGATGTCAGCAAGAAAATTGAAGAAAATGTCATGTGTGAACCAGTGCGGAAGTTAATAAGATTGACTTCGTTGACAGAATTTACAATGAGCGCAGAGACCGCATAATGGGACCGCTGCGAATTCGTGTGCTCTCTTTGGAGTCAAAATTGACACCTCACGCTAGGCCAGCGGTCGATAGGAAAGATGCAACATTTGGGAAGGTTCCTAATCTCAGATTTTTTCCTCTTTTTTTTTTTTTAATTCATCTTTCTTTTTTTTTTTCCTTCCTCTTTTACCTTTTGGTCTATGGAGCTTATTTAGTTGCACAAGCAGCTGTTTATCCAGAGGGCTACTGCTTTGGACCAAGCCCGAGTCTTAGTTCAATCTCTCAGTGCTCCACAACAATGCTCATTTTTTATGCTGTTTTGAGTCTGAAAGCAAAAGAGTCTTGAAAAGGTTAGATTACGATGTGTCTTAAGGAAAGCTATACTAATATTGGACAGGGTCATTGCATATGCTTGGGCTATGTGCAATAAAGCTGAAACGTAAATCCCCTCCATATAAAGGAAGGAAGCTGTGGGACACCTACCTGAGCTTTAAACATAACAGAAGACTACGGCTAAGCATTACTCTTACTCTGGGCTCCAGTGTGCGTGCATGTATGTGAGCGTGTACGCGGGCATGTGCAACCTCCAAAACTTCTGGTTTCACCACAGTGGTTTTTTCCCCCTTTCGTTTTTTGGGTAAAACGGGAATTGAAACTTTTTCAAAGTAGCAAGAGGCTTCACTGTAATAGTTTAATTTTCCAGTAATGTGACAAAGTTTATTGGATTTGTGTGTATAATTATGGAATGGATTAGCCGAGTTTGGTTCAGTGCATCTGATTATTTTCTGGCCTTTAGGGAAATGCGCTAAAACCCTAATATGTCCACTACCCCCAAGCGGTCTCTTTTTGAAGGCGCCGCACAAAATGTGGTCTCTACTAGCGTTCAGCCTCCAAGGATCTTCAGTGAGAGACATTATTCTTGGAATATCCAATTAATTCCACGGGCAGTGATCAGTTAGCGCTTCTTCTTCCTTTCTCGCCATTTGAAATGCTAACACAATGAATATTTTCTCATTGGTCTGCGTCCCTCGGCTAAGCTGTTGCCGCGGGCTGAGAATTTCATCGACTGATGAGACCAGAGGCTGCGCCGATAAAAGGTTACAGTACGTGATTTGCATGCCAAGTGGGGTTTGGTTTCATGAACTTAAAAGTTCTTTAACTTTTATTTGACTTTTTTTCTTTTGTACATAGATGAGGGATGATGGATTTTTTCCCCCCAAATTTTCTGTTTTGTTTCAAAAAAAACCACTGAAATTAGCAGTTAGTGCACATTCCAGTTTTGTGTTGGACCCTTCTAAGCAAACAGGTATGAAACGTGAGATCTTTTGCACAAATGAAACAAAAATAAATGTCTGTTCCAATCAACGAAAACTTACGTTTAAAAAAGGGTTGAAAAATTGTAAGAGGTTTCCAAAGAGATCTGTCCAAGTCCGATGTCTCCATTTTGCCTTGTAGCACAGCGTTGGAGTATATTTTTAACTAGGCTTTAATTACTTCAGCAATCGCAGTACGTTCTGCGAGTAATATATTTGGCTTTTGTATGTATGAAAAGAGGGAAATCTCCATTTCTTGTGAGCGATGAGAATCAGAGCCATGGGTTAGGACGACACTAGCACATTCTTGGAGAGTGATTAAGACAGACTGTTTGGCGCTGTTATTAAATGGTAAGTTTGTGGAAATTCTTGAAGTATTAATTATGTTCCATCAAGCACAAGAAAATAATTCCAACGGCAAAACAGGGAAGCTGTTATGTTGGCCATGTCAGCTAAGATTGGGTTCTAGGACGGAATGATGCTGTGATCTTAGGATAATTAAGCCGATGCTAAAAGTTAGAAGCAAACTAAATTGAAACAAAGCAAATAACGTTATGTCAATTGCGGACTTTTCTGATTCGGTGAGGGTGAAGAAAGGTGGTGCTGAAATAAAGCCACGTACAGAAGGTCTACGCTCTGTGTTGGTCTCGACTTGCAGAATGTCTTAGATGTACGTTGTAAGCCGTTGACAAACTTTGTTGGTTTAGAGATGTGACGGATGTATTTTCTGATCTGAGAAGTATTTGGGGGATAGAGATAATTTTTTTCATCCTCTTTTCCCTCTCCCTCCCCCCAAAAAGAGCATCAGCCTTCTCCGTGACTCTTATCTCAGAGTCTGGATAATACAGTTGGAGCTTTGACATATTCCTACTGAATAAAAATCAGGAGACCCTTACCAAAAATTGTTAGCAAAAGGGACTGGCAGAACTAGGTACGGAGCGGGTTTTTTTCTCCCCTTCCTTTCCCTAGCTGTCTATGAGGAGTAAAGCAGGTGGCTCCCCGTGGCTGACTTTTCATGACAACATGCCATTAGAAATTGCGGTCCTGTTGATCAATCCACTCGACATGACAGCTTTGCCGCAAGGCCTGGCTCTTTGAGCACCAGCGCTCTGGCTTTTCCCTCCTTTTTTCCTGCACTAATTGGTGAAAGTTTTTACTGTGCTTGTGGCATAGGAAATTCTTTTGAACATTGTCACAATCAAGTGTTGACTTCTTTAGAATTGCAAGTAGGTTAAGTGAGTATCAACATTAAAAAAAATCCACAAAAGATATTACTATCTAAATCTTATTAAAGTAAAATTGAGAGAACGCATTGATTGAATTATCAAAAATATTTTGATGCAGAGGATTCAATTAAAATATCGTTTCTTTTCAACTTTGTGTGTGTATCCAAAGATGCTACCATGCTTGTGTCTCAAACTAGAAAGGAAGAGGCAAATTTAGTGTTCTTATTTGCTTTTTTGCTTAGTCGGAAGCACAGAACCGAGCTAAGTCTTTGAACTTAAATATAAAAAAACGGTTGCATCTACGTACATGAAAATGTAATAGATAACGTGGATTTTTCAGGTGATATATAAGATGCTTGAAATCGTATACAGCAGATAAGATAGCCTAGCAAATTCTGTCTTAAAAATAAAAAAGGAAGAAGAAGAAAAAGAAAGGAAAAAGAAAGGAAAAAAAAGGAAAAGAAAAGAAAAAAGCCTAAGTGCAGTATTCGGGAGGAGGAGGATAGCTTGTGTTTGCACACAACGTGGGTAAGCTGATTGAGCATTTGTATGATTCTTAAATCAGAAATGCAGTCGGGAAACTTCTGTAACAGGTTTTGTGAGAACCTCCCTCAGCTGGAAACAGAATTATTGATATTTGCAGATAGAAGTTTATTAAAACACTAACTGCTTGTTGACAAATTCAGGTGAAGATTCAAAAGAATGCTTATAGAATATTTTTATTAATGAGAGAAATAATCAGTTTCTATTAAAGCAAAATATTATCATCTAGTATCTTTGTTTAAACAGTACATTTTAATTATCGTGGGTAGAATTTTTGTTCTTAGTTTTGCAGGTTGATGTATGTTCATCCCTAAACATGAAACTTGTTTCATTCTGCCCTTCATAAATCTAGGAAAACCTTATTGTTGGTTGGTGCGGTTTCAGAGATGCAGGTGTTTGTCAAATAATCTGTGCAAATGCGTTGCGTGAGTCTATGTAGAATGAACATGGAAAAGAAATTGGGAGAGAGCGAGTGACAAAGAACGAGAAAAAGGGACAGATAAAGCGTGGAGGTGGCTTTTCTTTAATAATGCATACGTAGCAATAGGGGACTTTGGATAGAATTCTCTCAGCTCTCTTAAACTCAATCTAAGGTTAATTTATAATAAATAATTATAGTTTTAGGAACAAAATGAGACACTGTGAAGCTGAGACTAAGAGGCAGTAATACAGTTCTAAAAGCTGATGTGCACGTAGTTGCTGTTGCGAGTGTAATAGCTACAATTATATTTTTTTTGGTAGATCAGACATCGACACAGAAAGAAGCATAAATTCATATAATTAATTTTGCCATTGTAAAAATCATTTGCTAAAATTTGCATTATTAACATTATCAAGTCACTGGTTGGTGAGACATCAGACATGACGAGTGAGAAGGGCAGCTTAGGGAGAATTGGGCTTTAAACCCTCAGCAGATCGGAGTTAGGATCAAAGGCGCTTGTTTTATGTGGCTGTGTGACACTTTGAAGTCTTGACTGCACCTACAGCACTCATTTCATCAGGTTCACTGGTGTCTTAATAGCAGATCAATAAGTTTCAAAGTCGGAGAGTTAATTTGATACTAGTGCTGATGTGGTCGTGCTGGGGAAGCAGAGAGAGAGGCAGAGAAAGCAAGCCTATTAACCATCCTGATAGGAAGAGGTGTGTACCGATGTTGATGGGTACCCGTAAAAATCCAAACTGTAAATATTGACCTTAAATTTGAAAGCTCCACGTACGAAAGGCGCTGAGGTGTTTACATTATTGAAAGAGACTGTATGCAAGAGAGGTTGCTGTGCTAGCACCGCTCTCCAGCCAAGCAGCGCCAAGTTGCAAGAAAGTTCCCCAGTAAAGAGGATAAGAACGCACTCCTAAACCCCTAAAGCATCACATCCTTCGGTGATATTTCCTGCACCGAGCTGCCTACCTCCACCCCCACCCCAAATAAAAATAAAGACATATATGTGTGTGTGTGTGTGGGGGGGGGGGGGGGGGGGGAGCGGAGAGGGAGAGAGAAAACACAGTGGGCAACGCTGTACAATAGCTCTTGGTTTTTTTTCTCATCCTTT